>NW_010325409.1:31882-35046 GCF_000700745.2 Antrostomus carolinensis | reverse complement strand
AGAAGAGAAGACAGCTCTCTGGCACTTAGTAGCAGAAAACAGAAGTTGTGCTTTGTTGCAAATCTTCACCTTTCGCCCCCTCCTTTTCACTTTCTTCCCTGCAGCAAATGGAAGCTGTGCCGTGTTTATTTTTGCTGGTCTGATTTATAAGGAGATGGCATATAGAAGTGGAAATCTTTTTGTTTAAGCCAGAGGGAAGGCTTTTAGGGCTTAGATACACTGGAAAAGCCATATATGGTAAAGGCTGAGGGATTTTTCAAGTCATTTTTAATATCTTCTTCATTCTCATTATTATATAGATTATTATTTTATATATAGTATCAAATTTATTGTTTTATAGATATTATAGACAATTTTACATTTAGATATTATATATTTTGTATATATTATAGTATCAGTTTGCTGTTTGTTGTTAGTGAGGCTTTGGGAGTGATGAGGCCCTTGGGCTGCGAGGTGTTTCAGAGGGCACGTTCCCCTCTGGCTCAGGTGAAGGCAGAAGGTAAGGAGGGTACCAGTCCATGATATGAACCTGCCACTACAACCCAGACTAAACATGCCAGGATGTAAAAGCAGATGAAAGTGACAGAAAGAGAGTCTTGAAATGATTTAACTCAGAGTAACATTTTCCATTTTGGGAACAAAGCTTTCTAGACTTGGCTGTAGCCTTTAAAGATACACTATCTCAGAAGTTTTTTTTTTTCCCTCTGATTTTTCATAGCAGTAATCATGTGCATGGGCAAGGAGAAGGAAAGGGTAGTGATAAAAGGAAAAATGCACTCAATTTACCCTGAGGAAGGAATTTGATTATAAAGTAATGAAATGAATGTTACCCCTGAATGATTTCCAAACAAATTTTACAGATTAGCATTATTCCCTGTAAAAATGTTGGTGATTTTGTGCCTAAGCCTACAATAGTTGGAGAATGGGAGATATACTGGCATGTGCTGCTCTTACAACTTCACAAGTCTAGCAGTCTTTAAATTTATGAGGAGATGCTTGCTTTTTATTTCATGTTTTTCATCCTGCTTGTGTTTGGCAGTATGAGGTTGGGAGTGCATTCCCAGGGGCATCTCACAAAGCAGTAAATGAAGGAGGAAAAGGAAAAAAAAAAAAAAAAAAAAGATGGTGTCTCCTTGTCTTGGGAATCTAGTGTTTTATGTCTTACCTGCATTTCAACAGTCTTATTTCACCCTCAGCCTTCATATCACAGCTGTTTACCTTCCCCTCCACTGACAAAGCCTGTAAGACTACACTTCTATTTTCCCTTATAATATTTTGCTGCATTGCCCGTGCCACTGTCTTCTTCTTCTCTGTAGGGCTTCCTTTTCTATTTTGGATGTTATTCATTGAATGAATCTGGTAACAGTTAAAATCAGATATCCATTGTCATAGGACCTACATAGTGTGTAGTGAGAATTGGCCTGCTCCAAGTAGCTTGCTACTGAGTGAAACAAGCAGAGACTCTACGAGGGGAAAAGACATGCTAGTGTGTTCAACTGAGGGTGTACGATTGTTAATAAAATAGCTCAGGGTCATCTGGAAAATTATAGCAGAGCCAGGAACAGAATTCATGTTCCTTATTCTTTACTAGAAACCCATGCTTCCTCCTCCATATTAGCAATTTTCCATAAGCTGTCTTATAAAACAAACAGAATGTGTAATTCAAAAATACTGCAGGAACTAGATGTTCCAGGAATATCTCCATGAGAATGACATTTTTTTTTCCCTGAAATACAACTACAAATATTAAATTATACACTGTTCATTAAAACTCATTTGTTACAGGCCTCCTGTATAAAGTTGAAACCACTTCTTCTGTATCCACTATTGAGAAAGGCAAAATTATGTTATTTTATACTTGCATCAGAGAACACCAATTTGTGATTTATTCCCAGAACACTTGAGTATCTTTCAAAATAGAATAGGATAGTAATAGCCCTTCTTTATAGCCACTCAGTATTTTTCCCTTTTCAGAAAAAGGAAAAGAAAAAATACTGATTTGATAGTGAGCTATGAGACTATTCATTTCTAAAGGCTGAGAAGTGATTATGCAGCAATTTTGCCTATGAATTTAAGCTTTGTCCTTTCCTGTCATACAGAGGATTTGAGACTGCAGCTCATGCCTAGTTAATGGTAAAGTGAGGATCTGCCTCACTACATGTTTAAAGAAAACAGTTATAGAATAAATATCCAGGATTTACGATAGACAGCCAATCTCCACTTGACTTCATAAAGTAACTTGAGTTTTGCAAGGCTGGCTGCTTCCTCAGTATACTGAGCTGACATTTACAGTTCCCACTTCTGTAGAGAAGCCCACATTCCCTGCTGTATTATCCTCATGTGCCCACGTAATCTGGTAAACTTTGCTTTTGTTTAAAAGCTAAAGGTCTTTCCCTGATCTCAAGACATACTGACCAAAGAAAGAAGTAACCTCATCCCTCTCAACATGCTATGCTAATTCAGATTGATGCTTAGGGAATTGGTTAAATTTAGTGCCGACCTAGTTAGATCAACTTGAGTTCTGGCTGCAGAGTAAATGCATATGTGGTTTTAATTAATCCCCTGCCTAAATCAAGGGAAAGGATATTGCATTTTTCAGCAGAATTGCTCCACACAGTGCTGACTGCATATATTTAACAATTCTTACTCATGTAACTGAGAAAAGCCATTGGAAACCTTCCAAAGCTCATGCAGTTTTTGCCTAACTCTGAACCCTCCTCTACCTGATGCAGGGCTGGGACACTTGAGCTGGCAGCCCCAGGAGGAGATCAGTACCTGCAGTCCTGCTAGTAAAGGTCTGCTCAATGAGGAACTTTGTGTTTATGGACTATGATCCCCCAGCTGTGGCCCCAGTCCAATCCAGCCTGTAACATTAAACATCATGAATAATCCCATACCTTCCTGTCAAAGACATCAAGCATGTGCTTAATTTTCAAGCATATGCTTAATTTTCAAGTAAGTCTTTGGTAGGAAACTAAGTATATGTTAAAGTATGTAATTGAAATAGTCACCAGACAAGCTCATTATCTAGTGTTGGCAGAAAATATGCATTACTTTTTTTTTTTTTTTGGTCTACACTTTTTTGTCTAGCTTTGCAATGAACAGGTTAGTCCTTTTTTTTCCTTTTACTTCCCCTTTTCCTTTTTCTTTTCCCTTTCCCCTTC
>NW_010325409.1:0-31741 GCF_000700745.2 Antrostomus carolinensis | reverse complement strand
TTTTTTTTTTGTCCCACTTATTTTCTTTTGAAAGATTTGGTCAGATTTTGGGTTCTCCAACTTCCTGATCTGTTTAGGAATCAAATGACTCTTTAAACATGAAGCCTTTCAGGCCTTTTGATTTGGCTAACCACAGAGGTCAGTTTTTCATTTATAATTTAAATTATTCCAGATGCTAGCACAGATGAGAATTGGAAAGAGATCAGTTTTGACATACTCTTTAATACAACATGTGGTTACAATTTATAATCAAAAGTCACCTTTCCCAGGATAGCTTGGATTTTGGAGGTCAGAGCAGGTGAGATATTTATTTCTTAGCTAAGACAGTGAGAAGTGCTAAGGGCTGATTTGCAGTGTCTTAAAGTATGTAAATCTGTACCTAGCAAGAGAAAGAAACACAGTCATTAAAAAGGCAGAAGTCCTATCCGGGATGTTTTCTCACATTCCCTCACTGTTGTAGAACAGATGTACAGAAGAAGGATTAAAGGAAAGACAACCTTGCCAGACTACATGTAAGGAAAGCCTTTGAAAATACAAAAAGTGCTCCAAGGGACAGAAGAGATGCTTGAAACCCTTTTCTACTAGGAAAAGGACAGTGATCCAGACTGAACTGTTGAAGTTACTATATCTCCATAGTCTTTGCTTTATCATTTTACCTTTACTAAAAATAAAATTCTCTGTACAGGAAACAGTCCTTTCACCTCACTCAACATTCGCTGAGGTGAGTAAAGCACAAACCAGTGTTTGACAATCTCCCTGGCATTGCCCCTGTCTTTTGCACATACTGGAACTGATACAGAAGAAAAATAGTCATTTTTCTTTGCCAGATTAGCTCTCTGATTGATCAGCTCCTTGAACTGGCTTACTGTCTGTTTATACAGACCGATAGAGGTGGCTGGGAGGGAAAACTTTGCTGTATGTGGGAAGATGTTGCAGCAGAAGCCATGGTTTAGACTAGTTTCAAACTTGCTGTGAAAGCAATCTCTAGGTGTGTATGAGTGGTGGTGTTTCAGGGCTATAGGGAGGAAAGCTTGTGTTCAACATTCCTCAACTTTCCAGCCTTCTAGAGTTTTTCCAAAGCCCACATTTTGTCAGAGCAGGAGACACTACTTAAGATGTTTTTCAGAGGACTTTGACCACAACTCTTTGTAAGTTTTTTATCTTCCCCCCTCTCCCCCCCCCTAACACAAAGAGCAATATTCCTTGCAGGAGGTGAAGTTCAGTTATACAGTATAAACATATAGATTAATAGCTTTGATGCTGATGTGGTTAAGTTGGAGGTAATGCACACCATGTTATTTTTTCAGTGTATTTTTCTACTTTCTGCTGGATTGTTTCAGAAATCACTTGAGCCAGCAAGTCTTTACAAGAAGTGGTGAGAGAAATTACAGCAGATAAAAATATTTATTTTTAAAAAACCCAAACAATAAAAAGGAAACTCTTGGGTTTACATCACCAACATGAACACAGGTAGATACAACAGGTGAGATAACTCTTCTCCCTCTCCCTCACTCAGTACCATGTCTGGAGCCATAAGCACACAGAAAAGTAGCCTTTGCTCTCTGCCACAGCCTGCACATATTGAGGCAGGAGCTTATTTGGAGAGCAACATACTTGAGGCCATCCACACTGTGCCACACCAAAGGTGTACCTTCTTCCATGTCCTGCTTCCAGTAGTCACTTTAAGTGGTTACCTGGGAAAAAATATGCACAGTCCAAGTATATACAACACTTCTCTTTAACACTCTGCCCATCACAATGTATTTTCACTTCTCAGGGTGTTTCCTGCACCTGCATGTGTATCTGTGTATTTAGTTAACCCTAGTGGCCCTTGGGCCACGTAAACCTGCACTACAGCAGCATCCTTTGGCAAGGGGTTTCACAGACTTGTTCCCTGAATAATCATCTCCCACAATCTGCTTTTAACCTGGTTCCCACTCTCTGAATTTGGTTCCCCTTTGTTGTAGAAGTGGATGACAGTGAACCTGATCAGCCCCTCTCTGGTATTCATTGTTTTATAGATAGATGTCTACAATATCCCCTAAATTTCTCTCTTTTGCAGGTTGAGGTGTCCCCACCCACTCAGCACTTCCCTATATGGAAATCATTCCTTATCTTTGAACATCTTTGACTTACCCTGCCCCAACTCCATTATACCTGTTCTGGGATTACAGTAGTAGAATTACACACAGTATTCCAAGGGTGAGCAAAACACCGATTTATTTAATGGCATTATGATATCCTCTGATTTGTTCTCTGTTCCTTGATAGCTTTTGACTTGCCTTTTTTTGACCACTATTTCACACTGAGCTGACATTTTCTTGGCACTATCTGTCATAAACCTAAGACCTCTCTCCTAAGAAGTCATCATCCATTCAGAGTCCATTATTTTATGTGGAAAGCTCAGATGATATTTCCTGTTGTGGAACACTTTATGTTTCTACACTGAATTTCATGTTGGTTTCTCACACAATCACTCAGATCTTTCTGCAGCTCTTCACACTCGGCACTTCTACTCGCTACCCTCAGTGTCATCATCCTGCAGCTCACTTCATTTCCTGGGTTGTTTATGAATATGTTGGTGTGACAGTTTCACTGGGCTAGCCCTTGGCTAGCAGCCAACACAGCTGTTCTCCCACTTCCCACCCCCAGGGGATAGGGGAGAGGATTGGGGGCAAGGATAAGGAGGCTTGTAGGGTGAGATAAGAACAGTTTAATAATAGAAAGAAAACTTAAAATAATACTAATATTAAAATAGTAGTGATAATGAGAACAGTAACAAAATATGCAAATGAGTGATACCCAATGTTATAGCTCACCCCCCTCCTGACTGAGCCCGGCCCGTTCCCAGATAACGATCCCGGAGGAGCGACAATCCCGAACCGAAACCGCAATCCCGGGAGAGCCAGAGCCCGAGCGAGAGCCAGAGAGAGCAAGAGAGGAAGAGCCCCTCACTGATATACTGGACATGACGGGATATGATATGGAATATCCCCTCGGTATATCCAAATGCCAATTTAGCTTATTAATTTAAATATTCCTGGCCCCCTTAGATCCTGCACTTGCAGACTACCAGAACACAAAGTCTTTCACTTCCAGCGACAAAAATGCAAATATTGGGATGTTCTCCATGTTTCTCTCATAACAAGTCCCAGGCTGAAAGCAAAACACAGCACTACTCTAGCTACTAAAAAGAAACCGAGCTCTGTTCTAGCTAAAAACCAGGACAGTTGGCTAGTACAGATCTTGCATGCCTTCCAGTAGTTTGACATCTAATTTACTTATTTTTGCCAGAAGCTTCTCTTATGACAGGACTCTGTGGTTTCCTTGAAGCTTTGATAAAGATTGTGAAATAATTGAACACACATTTACATGTATCCATATAGCTTGAAAATAAAAGAGAATAGCATGTTCTATTTTACAACAGCAGTAGCATGCTAGCTTTTAATGGGGTCAAGGCACAAATCCTTGAGTCAGATTTCCAGTTCATGGTGCTCTTCAGCTTATCTAGTTGTAATGACCTTTCCATAGTTCACATAACTATTTTAAAGCTTCTTGCCATACCATAGTAGCAAAAACAGAAATAAATAGGATTCCCATCTGACATAAACCTGTCTGTTCCAATCAGGTACAATAACTTCCCTTTCAACACAGTGTGTTTAAACATGCTGACTAGGTACGTTTCTCAGCATCATATCCTGGAGGGAAAATATCCATGAGTCATCCTGCTCCTGGCTGAGGAGGACCTTCTGCTTCCATTTGTTCTTCTGAGGCTGACATTGCTCAGTTGCAGGTGGGCATGCACAGGGTTGGGACTTCCAGCAGCCCTTCTCCAGGAATAGGTGGTGATTTGATAGTCATCTTTCAGAAAAAGAGGCTGTATGGTACCAGAAACCTGAATATTGGCTGGAATGTTCTTTGCATCAGATGACATTTATTAATTTGCACAGAAGCCAGATGAGAGTGCTGTATGGTAGTTTTCCATGACAAACATCTAGCTTGCAGCATTTTTCAAGTGGGGGCACCCAGAATATACATGTGGACTAGAAGATCCAGATTTCTCATCACTGATACCCACTGACAGTTTCTCCTCTGATTTCTAAAGGATTTTAAAACATGATGAATGCCACTGTGCTATTAAAATGGAACAAAAAGTGATCAGCCTTTCCTACTAGAGTACTAGATAAAAAGATCTTTGCGGTTTTGTGGCACTTCCATGCACTGATCCTGCACATGCTGGCATTGTTTTGGTCCTATTTCTATTTCCTTGTGTTTCCATAAGCTTTCACACATTATTATCACAGTCTGTGATGTTTGCAATGAGGTCACAAAGCTCAGCTAACAAACCCAGACTCAGTGAATACAAGTTTGGATCATTTATACCAGAAAAGTGCCATAAAAATTACATAATCTGAGCAGAAAGTACAGTAGGAGTCCTTTGAAAATTACATCATCCTTCTCTGTAAATTTGAACTAGACATAAAGCAAAGACAAAATAATTTCTAGGGCACACCAAGACTAATACAGGGAGATTAAATACAGTCAGCAAACCAAAACAGCATCTGGACTCAGTGGTTAATGGAACATTTCAGTCTGGAGTTATAATGCAGCATAATGCAGTAATGTTAGCTGATTTTTCACAGACTGATAGTTATACATCATTAAAGCTTTTTATGCCCTGATCAGCAGCTCTGAGTGCTGCTCCTGCTTGCAGAGTAGGATCAGCCATGAATAATTTTTTTTTAATGTCTTGACTAAAGGAGTGCAGAGGACACAAAGAAAATCTTGATTTGAACATACTAATTCAGCCATAGTCTTACTCGAGCCATGCATAACACCACAACACAGCTATTCCTTCTTCCAAAAATAGCTCTCTTGAAAGGAGAGGCATTTTCTTTGGAATAAGATTCTACCAAGAATTATTTTAAAACCTAAGCTTTGTTTACTTGGTCGTTTGTCCTGTCGTGAGTCATGTCTCGCAGCAGAGCCCAAGGCACAACCGCTGTTCAGGAAAGAAGTCAGGTATGTGTTGCTGCATTTTATCTTCATTAATTTACACTGTAGTATGACTCCAAGCAGAACTTGTAGATTGCCACGGCAGATGTTGTGGAGATGCTATTCCTAGTTCTGTATAGGTCCTGTGGTCAAACATCACCAAGTGGGATTTACATCATATTTTTTTCTTAAGGATAAGAGCATAAGATTGTTTCTGTCCCTTATACATATAGTATCCTGTCTGTTCAGTGGCACCTCCAACCATGTAAGATGCCACCCTCCATTTATACAACACTTCAATACTCCACACACTTTACACATCCTTTCTTCAGTCACATTTGGGCCAGCAAGTTAATGTCAACAGTGCACTGCACAATGTTCCATGTAGTTTAGGTGAAGAAAGGATGGCAATAAAATTAAGAAGGGGACTGAGGGACACAATGTAATTTTTCCAAAATGGACTGCAACTGGGACACCAGGTTATCCCATGAGCATTTTCAACTGTTGAACTGCAGTTTGCAGAGATTACAAGACTTTGGGGGTTTTTACATACCTACAAAGGTGAAAATAAAAAAAAAAAGGAGCACCTTGTGGCAATATATGAGTCTGCTGAATCTCTATTGATCTTACATAAACTGGGAGTAAAAGCTATAAAATTAAGAAGCTGAGTTTCCCTTTCCTGAATGTCAACACCGTTAGTCTAAAGCAACACAGTCAATAATGCTTCAGTTTGCTGCAAGTAAAACAAGACACCCCTAAAGAAGTGTGGTGCAGAACTGTCTTTGTCAGCAAAACCCCTTCTGTGACATTGTTGTCACTTTACAGTCAGACAGAGACAAGAGGGAAATATTATAAAATTAACCTTTATCCCCATACAACCCAGAAAATGGTTCTCTTGAACATAAAAACAAGTGTTATCGGGCCTCATAACAGTTACTGTTCTCAGGATCTCACATAGACTAGTTCTTGAAATGGTTCTAAAATCTCATAATGAGGAACATTTTACTGTCATGGGATTCTGAATGTGAATGCAGCAGCCTAATTTAATGTGCAGCAGAGGAAAGAGGCACAAATGAGCAGGGTGTATTACACTGAGGCAGTGGTGTAATACAGCCTTTGGGGTAGTAGTGTGGCTCCACATCCTCTGTAAGAGGATGCAAGATGAATGTTGCCCTTCAACAAACAGACCCTCACAGGCTTGACGTATCTCTCTGTCTGTAATGGGATTACTTACCCCGTGTTAGGCAAGCAAAAAGCAAAAGGGCTTCAGAGCCTGAATTCATTTGCTTACACATCCTAGATGCAGCATGATATAAAAACTCAGCACTTGGAAGAAACTGGTCAAATAGAAATGCAAAGATCCAGTGGCACTTTTTAAAAAGATGTATGTAGATAACCTGTGATTAAGAATTAGAGGGATATTGCCACTAATTGCAGAAGATTGAGAAAAGGCTGGGAAAGATGACCACAGGGATGGAGTCATCGTTTATTGCGAGGGATGGCTGTGCAGACTGGGGTTTGTTAGCCTGGAACAAGGTGAACTCAGGGAAGCATGGTAGAAATCTATGAAGCATGAATGGCTTGAAGACGCATTTTTGGCTGAAGGATGCTGTGGGTGCTAAAGGGCTACTAAGGTTCAAAGAACACGTGTACAAGCCTGGGACAGCAAAGTCCAAGGAGGGTTATGTCCACGTCAGGAAGTCACTGAGCCTCAAATGATTGGACACTCGAGAACACTTGGAGGAAGCACCATACATATGATCACCCTTTTAACGCATACCCTCTGCCCTAAGGGCCTGCTATGGCCCGCTAGGCAATAGCTCTTGTCTGACTCTGCACAGTTGCTCTTGGATTCTATGACTTCCTTGGGGCTGCAATTTACAAGCTTGCCCCAATAATCTGACTGTCTTTTCCAGTGTCCACAAAATGGTTTATTACATCAAGAGTGCTGTGGAGAATCAGGGGTAAGAATGAAAAGTAACAGTTATATTGCTTTTAGTGCTGCAGCTACAGGACACAAAGTATTTAATTCTTTATTAGCCACTGTGCCTTGGGGCTGTTGTTATATGCAAAGCTGCAGAGAGGAGTCTTATTTTATTAAAAATAGGACAAGGAAACAGAATTTAACTTTTTAAATAATTGGATTCTGTCCAGAGTAATTGTTTTTACTATCAACATGAGTTTGAAGTGCAAAGAACGCAGGACATTCTTGTAAATTGAGTAATTTGCAGTTAAAATGGACTGTCTTAATGCAAGATGTGACAATGCAAGATAAACATATTTGTTGGGAATAAACACTGGTATACTGAACTAGATGGACTACAGTGATGACAATGGATTTTGTCTGACCAACCTGAGACACCGCAGAAGATCTTCTTTTCCAAAATACTCTAAACCTGCCTCAAATTACTTGTTCCAATTCTGTATGCCCTAAAATGCTGCTTTATTTTCACTCTCATTTTTAACATAGGTTAAAAGGCTTCTTTAAGAAGAAGACATAACTTTATTTCCTTTGGGAAAGACGGATGCCAGACTCACTTCTAGGAAATACACCATAAAGAAAATGCTTCCCTCCCTGATTCCAAAGCATGTGTTGTATTAACAATTATTTCGGTGAGACTGATGGGCTACAGAAATGAAGCGCACAGAAACTAGCAGTCTGACGAAAAATCCCTCTATTACGTATTCAATTTAAGAATCCCAGTATCAGGGTACTGATGATGCAGTAAACAGGTGTAAAAATCACAAAACTACCTTGCTTCTCAGAAGTTAGGAAACAGCTGAATTAATGAAAAACTAAGTGTCTCAAATAATTCACTTTTTTTTTCTTTTTTATAAACTTATATCTTTAGACATCATTATACCTAAATTTCCCTAAAACCTTCCTCACTACTTGCTAATGGAAGGTCAATCAAATCATGATGTGCTGTAGTGAAAAACATCTTCAGAGTACACCACAGGTAAGCAGCTGTGAAATGCATCAGGCAGCATTGGTTTTGCATCAAATACAGATCAGAAAGTAGGAAAGGAGCATAGGACCTAGCTAATGTGATCATTGCTCACTTATATTTTCTGAGACATCTAAAGGGAGTGCATGTATTTAAGACTTGACTCTCTCACTAGTGCTTAGCTTTAGTTACCCCTAACTGAGGAGCTGCTGTGTTCAACAAGAAATTATGTAACTGAATTTTCTTTTGATGTTTTAATGAAGATGATCTCATGGAAAAGGAGTGTGGGTGGGAGAGCAAGACATCGGTTGCAGAGAAGCACATTTACTACATCTTGTTTGGAAGTGGAACAATGATATACCCAGATGTTGTAGTAGGGGTCGATCACCCTCTGCCATCAGAAATGGAGTTGGAAAAAACTTAAAAACTGGAACAGGAATTTTAGCTATCAGATTGCCAGACTGCACTGTCAAATGTCATAATCCAAAGTGTGTATCTTCCTATAAATGAAGGGGAGCAATGCTTTTCACAGGTGTGGCTGAGGATTCCGTGCAGCAACACCTCCAATGGGACAAGTAAGAGCAAGCCAAGTTGCTATTCCCTAGCATAACATCAGTTGGCAACAGTGATGGTGTTTTGACCCTTCAACTCCTCCTTGAACAGTGGTGATTTAATGGAAAAAAGTCTAAACTGGCAAGAGTAATACAAAACAATGCAAAACACCCCAAAGTATCCTGAAAAATCAATAAGCCTTTCCCAGGATACTTGCAAAGTCATGTGGTTACACCTGAGAAAGAGGTGTATGAACGTACAGGGAAAGACTGCAGTCGTGCTGATCGGAGGATGAGACACCTGGTCTCGGTAGATATAGAAGCACCACAATTTTTTCCAGAAATGCTAATGTTCTGTCATTAAATACGATAGGTCATAAATACAGAGGTTTCATTGGATTGATTTAGCATGTAGGGAGAAACATAACTGCACATTACATGGCATGAGTTGAAACAAGGAATTAAGAAAAAAACTGTAGGTTGCTAAAAGTGCCTTCCTTGGGCTGCATTAGTACTGCTAATGTTTCAGTCACTACACTAACCACCAAAATAGCCTTAAGTCTTATTTTAGGTACTGAACATATTTTTGTTTGCTTTTTACTACAGGATTTGGAATTATTATTATCTTTTATTGTCTTTAATGAGTCCTGATTGTCAAATGTTGGGACAGATTTTTACTTAGAAAACTAGGAAACTTTTATACTTCCACTTGCTGGTTGACAGATTTCTGAAATTATTGGATGCTGTGTCCAGGGAGGAACATGAGAAAACTTCTCCAAATATTAGCATACCTTAATAACACCTTCTCACTGGACTGGAAAAAGACATTTCACCTGTTTTCATGATGGCTAGAGGAAGGAGTTTGATTCACTGGGCAAAATAAATGCCTGTGACAAACACGTGATGCAATTAAATAATTTTGCCGTAGGGTTGGCTTTTCTTGTGAGGATGTCTTCTAATGAAAGATGCTTGAGATGAGATGAGATGAGATGAGATGAGATGAGATGAGATGAGATGAGATGAGATGAGCCAAAACGAAACGTTGATTTCAAGCAAAAGGGTGTCTGACATAACTGAAGGTTAAGCACTTTCACGGATCCCAGTTTAGGCACAAAAAAAAAAAAAAAAAAAAAAGGGCAAAAGTCTGTTCCCTCATTTTTGCCATTAATTACATAGGAATGTGTTGATAGCCGAAGCAATGTATCTTTCACTCTACACCTTTCATTTTAGGTTATACACATTTACACCAGTTTCACATGCTTTTAACATTTGCATCCAAAACATAACTTATACAAATTTGCAAACAAATTAAATCTATCCATTAGCAATCTGAAGTAGCTAGGAAAACTGAGGTTTTCTGTTTTATTCCTTGAAGACTGAGGTAAAAAAAACACTTCCTTCCCTTTCTCTTTCTTCTTACATTCCTTCCTGCTGCCTTATCAAACAATATTCAGAGGATGGCAGTGCTGAACAGACATGACGTAGCTTATGCAAATGTTGAAGGGATCATGAACATTCAATAAAACACACACTTTAAAGGAATTATGTCTGGGTGGTCTTGCACTAGAAAATGTTGCCAGCAGTGCTCTGTTGGTAACAGATACGGAAAATCACTGTTCCAGTAAAAGCATTAGTGTAGTTCAGCTGGTCTTATTTCACTCAATGATACTGGTGCAAATTCTTCTAACCAAAACACAGTTTAGCCAGGTAGAGCCATCAGCTCTAGAGCTTTCACTGGTACAGGTTTGTTGATGCAAGTATATTAACGAAACAGTACTGATGTGGGTTTGTTATAGCAGAGACCTGACAATGCTTTAGGACTTTGATCCTCAGCTGCCAACACGTTGCATTCATTAAAACTCACATCAAACTTACTGACAGCTTGTTTGAATGCTGCCCTTGGTAGGCTGCTGAGTCCCTGCTGTTGTTCATCACTCCCACTGAGGTGTTATCTGAGCTGCAGCTGGAAGGTGGGATTGCAGCAACAGGCCCACAGTAGCTTTGTGTTAGCTGCCCTAGGTAGCAGAAGAACATCTGTGCAAATCATATCCTGGATACTGAACTGGACAGCTAACTGACACTCCAGCTTGTATTACAGTGGCCCCATTACATGATTATCCAAGTCAGATGGATTTAAGCTAGCAGAGACATCCTTTTTCTTTCTGCAGAGGAGCCACATCCTTAGTCTGCACTTTGTTCAATATTGGAGCAGTGCCTGGCACAACACAAGTCTTAATCCACAGCCAGATTGCTACTGGAATCTAAATAATGATAGCTTTTTCTTTTTTTCACTAGGTAATGGATGGCATCAGCTACCCATACAACAGCAGTGGAGTTTATAGATGATCACTTATTCTTCCTTTCCTTACCCTGCATTGCCCTCCTCTCCTATTCCCTTTTTTTTTTCTCCCCTTTTGCAGCTTCCTGAAACACTAAAGGTTAGGCCACAGTTTGGACTCCTTGATAAAGAAATCCATACTTTCATGCTGTATCTGCAGTCCCTGCTGGATTTTGAGGAATATTGCATCGTTTTTACTGTCTCACAGGGCTCAGTCTTCAGTTGAGTCACCAGTGGCACAAGGGAGTAATGGCTTTGTTGAAGGAACAAAACAACCTCTGTATAGGGCCTGTAGTAAATTCAATTGGTGTCTGTCTGGCTGCTTCCCTTTCTTCGTGGGGACACTTCTGAGGCACTATAATTGGCTTAGCTGGGGAGATAAGTGACAATTGTGGATTTGAGGAGGAAAAACAGGGGGAGGAAATCTCTCTAATTTTATCTGTCTATTGAGAGGTCAGTGTCAGCCAAGAAGCACTTAAAAGAGATCTTCTGCTCTTATCTGGCAAGAACAAGGACACATGGAAAGACCTAGTCATAAGAGAAAAAGCCAGCTACAAGGCGGCACGTGCCTAGGGCTTTCTGTAATGTTTCCTGGCAAGCAGCTTACTGGCGTACTCAGGGTTACATCGCTACCGTGGAAGACAGCAAGAGAGAGTAAGTTCAAACCTTCAGGTTTCTACCAGCCAGATGCATAGGTTCATAGTGAGAAACACTCACCTCTTCTGCGATATTTGCCCACATTAAGTCAGTATAGCTCCACAGATTTCCTTGATCTCAGAAACATGCATGCCTGTTTCCTGCAAGTCTTCCAGCATCACAGGCTGGCTTACATGGACTGGGTAGATTTGACCTGATATGGCTTTTCCTGCTTTTCTTAAGAAAATTCTCTGTGTGTGATGGGGGACACGTTGGAGTCTAATTACACGCAGGTTGATTCAAATGGTACCAAGCCATACGAAAATGAGAAAACTGCTGGAACTCTGAGAGCCTCTCTATTTCCTGGTTGTGTACAAAAGACACTGCAGCAAATTGTTTCAATTGGCATAATCAGATGAATGAATCATAAAGCAGACAAACAGCAATTCATTTCTCCGCACAGCTTTTCCCTCTAATAGCATTGTAGTTAGTCAGCTCAGTAATGATATTTTCAACAAAATTTTGTTTGCAGTCAGGTCCCTCTGCTTTTAATCACACACGAACGAGAGAGGATAGGGTACTCTCACAGGTTTATTCCATAAAATAAAATGGTTTTATACCTATACAGAATTTAATCCCAGATACAAAGATCAGAGTTCCCCTTACAAGATACATGCCAAGGGTAAACTTGGAAATGAATGTTCAGCTCATTTTCATAGACTGGACCAGTACAAATCCTGTTGAACAAGGAACAGGCTTCAAGTTGTTCGTCAGCAGGGAAGAATACCCACCAACCTGACTCTCAGCTTTTGAAGGGTCTGAGTAGGCTTAATAAAAAAGTTTCTGGTCAGAAGCCAAAGCTTATTTTTGTTGCTTTTTAACATCAGAGTTTTCAATTGGTAGAGGTTTCACATACAGGTGCTTTGTAAAAAATACTTTTCTCATTGTTGAGTTTCATTGTTTGATAGGGTAAATATAAAGTACTGCGTTCTGCAAAGTCTGCCTCTCTTGCCTTCACCAGTATTTGCAGAGAAAACAGCAGCTTTTGGGAACATCTTCTGTGTTTGAAACTATGCAGCAAAAATTACAATGTAGTAATTGGCAGCATAGACATTATATTTGAAGCATGCAAAGGTTAGGTGATGTTATTTGAGCTTCTGGATCTTCCCTGAATACACATTTTTGACACCAGTCAGGGATGGCATTATCAAAGATCTGTTCTGAGTCAAATGTACAATGTTGAACTGTCTAGTTTATCTCTTTGGCATTCTTTATTTGTAAATACTAAAGGATTAAGCAGAGTCAGACCCCAGCATCCATATATTATTTTCTGAAAAAGTTTCTTTGGCTTTCAACCACCTCTTCCTATAAGCTCTAATTAGAGTTCTTTTCTCATTACTACTGCAGATAATGATGCTGAGGATTTAAAAAAAAAAAAATGGGGTTTGTATATAAAACATATGGACACATGAAGTTTCCAGTGCCAGCAGTTTATGTCAGCCTGGAGTTTATTTTACACCAGAAAAGGACTGCTTCAGGAGAGTAGTGAAAGCTTTGCATGTCCTTAGCTAGACGCAAGCAGTCATGTATGTTACACACCAAACTGAGTCATATTTCAAGTCACTGGCCTGAACCAACCTCAATAACAGGCTTTGACCCACTTGTTATATCTGCCTTGGCTAGTGGAGAATTTGTGTCCAGTTCTATACTTTGATCCTCTAGTTTAGCACTGATTTCATATCCCCAAACTTGTTTCTGATTTGAGTGATATTTTTTTTTTCTGCATAGTATTTGCTTACTCTGCTTTTCTCTCTAGTTTTTTTTCTACTTGCTTGCCTTTAGCATTATGCTTTTAAAATAACTATACTCAACCTGTCTTTTTCTGGTCACCAGCTCTTGCTAGTGAGTAGTAGAGAGAAAGCATTTCCTAGAGATCTTATGTCTTCAATGAGAATGCTCTTGTGCTGACAGATTTCAAATGTGATTTTCTGCAATATTCATTTAAGGCTCTGTCTTTATGAGTGTGCCTGCCAGTTCAATTAGTTGTCCATTTCTAGAAAGCCATGCACAAAAGGGTGAGTTAATGGTCAAAACTAATTTGCTGAAAAGTTTGAGTATTTACAGACAATGTTTAATTTTTGTTATGGTTACAGGATGAATGGCACTTTGCAACCGTTTTTAGTCACTGTCAGTTGTCATCTGCAGACGACTAACTTTGCTACCAGCTCCTCATTCAACCCCAGTCATTAGCTGGCTGCTGATTTCTGTATTACCTTCTGGGGACGGGTTTACAGATGTGTCAGTGTTCTGCTATCCAGTGCCCTACCAAAACTTAGGTAGGATAAGTCTTTCTCCTGATGAAGATGATTGGTATGGTGTAACAAAGATGCATGGATGCATCTTTGCACCCATATCAGTGTGTGTCTTACTATAACTGAATAGGTTGCAGTGTATCTTAATTCATCTTAGGACAGAGAGGTGGACTGCAGACATGTCTAAAGTACTTCCAGTCCCATCTTTGGCATCCATGAACAAGGTACAGACTGCAAATGATACCTGTGCTTGCAAGCCCTTCTTGCATGGAGATCTATCAGATCAGTTCTTGTATGAGGGAGGAGCCAGTGGGTACACAATGATGCCCAGTCTGTTCCTCCTCAGTTGGATCAAGGCTACCTCCGTGTAGCTTCCATGCAGCTAGGAGGAAGAAAATAAATTTCAGTTCAATAGTCTTGCTTTTTGAAAGTCATTCCATACTGGTATCCACACCTTTCTATTACTCTTATAATTAATAAAGGTGCTTTGAACAACCATATTCACTTTGGAAAAGTGACTAAACATGTTTTTCCCTGAATGTCCATGTAAGTTTTAGGTCAGCACCTGCATAATGTAAACAGGCATCTGGGCAGAAACAGAAAAAGCAATTGGAAAGCATTTATTTTAAAGCATCAGCAAATAACAAGGAAAGGGCTGGAATAGTAAACAGGCTTCAGTGAGAGAATGCAAATAGCAGAATCGACAGAGAAAAACGTCAGAGAAACTGTCTCTGGGCATCCACAGGCACAGCTGTTAGACTGGCAGCAGTTTGATCTGGCTTATGGGGGAAAGAGATGGCCCACTTTCTGGCACAGTTTACTGCCTGTAAGTGAGTAAGCACCTCAAAGAATATTGAAGAGCTTCAGTAAAGGTAGATTAAAGGAAAACTACTAAAAAACTACTAGAAGTTGTAGCTAGCTGTAACAAAGAAGCACAAGAAATGGCAGCAAAACACAGTGTTTTCAGGCTTTGCTTTCCAAGGCCTTTTAACTCTAGCAGATGGATGGTCCTCTGCCGTCTCAGGGGAAGATATTAAGCCTTCATCCCTGTCTCTAAGGCAGAGGGGTGCCAGAGCCACGCCTGCTTCACAGCCACAGCAAAACGGCTCTGCTCTGAGCTCCCCTGTGGTGTAGCCATTTTATTCACACTCGTTGTTGTTCATTTTACTCTCTGAGTCTGTGGTGAGGGCAAGATTAGCTGGAGTAGGGGCAAAGCTTCAGCTCCTTTCTCTGTATGTTGCATCCGATCACACAGTGCTTTGCCTGCAGGTCTGTGAGGACGATGCAAGGGAGCTGTGCTACAGCTCCTCCTGAACCATGAAGGCAAAAGAGAGGGGGTGGAAGTCCTCACACCTCATGACCCTAGATGAGCTGGAAGGTGGCAAAGCAGTTTGGTTTACTGTGAAGATGTCGTCAGTGAGGTCTGCTCATTTTGTCACTGGTATTGTTTACTGCCACAGTTTAAATAGATCTGGCTTGTCCAGTCAACAGTTCACAGAGGCCTCCAAAAAACTTTTCTGCCGTGGAGAGCATCTTTCCAGAAGAAGATCTGATGTGCAACTTTATGAAATCTTAAAGACAGATTTAACGGATGACACTTCTCTTGTCCCACTGCAGTAAAATTAATCCAAGAAGGGGACCTGATCTTAATTTTCTTGCTTAGAGAAGCATGCAGAGCCTGAAATTCAAAGATACAATATCTGCTTTGTTACTCTATGAGCTTGCTGTAAAATATGCTGTAATCTTTGCCAGGGGTATGTTGTGCATTCCCTGGAGGTTTTTCAGCACTGAGGAACACTTCAGACTGCTTAACAGTTTGTTCAGGCTTTGCCTTATAAGGCCTTTTAACTCCAGCACAAGCACATGACAACCCGACCAAGTGTCAGCCTGTTGGGAACAGATCACAGCAACGGTTTTCTCCGCTCAGGCAGCCACGTCTGTCCTGTCTATCTTGACCTGCTGCCCTTCTAGCCCCTGTCCTGACAGCTAGCATAAAAATACGTCCTGAGGGTAAAGAGTGGGGAGGGTAAGAGCTTAACTCTGCCAGTGTGCATGTCCTTGCTGCAAAGGTTGAATTACCTTGAATGCACGGAGGTATTTTTGTGTATTACACTGACTTCAGTTACAGCTGTGATGCCCTGGGAAGATGGGTGGTTACCACTGATACACATTCTTCAGCCTTAAGGCGTGGGATCTGCTGCTTTTGGGGAGACATCTGATCTGCCATGAGTTAAAAGTTCCTCTCAGTTCATTTCCGCTCCGTGAGGATATGTAGCTGCAATGGTATCAGCAGCTCCACATCAGGGCAGCAGAAATGTTTTTGCTTTTTCTTTTCTCAGTGTGTGTATGTCTTACTTTAGCAGCTCTGAAACACCAGTAGATTAGGCTAAAGTACTGAAATGGGGAAAGCAAACCACTGGAAGCAGAATATGCTCTGCTTTAACTTAAAATACCCTCTCTGAAAGCTGGCTGAGTTATAAACCATGG
Source organism: Antrostomus carolinensis (assembly GCF_000700745.2). Classification (NCBI taxonomy): domain Eukaryota; kingdom Metazoa; phylum Chordata; class Aves; order Caprimulgiformes; family Caprimulgidae; genus Antrostomus; species Antrostomus carolinensis. Next base: position 15,474 of record NW_010325409.1, on the reverse strand, counting down.
GAAACAGCTATTTGTGTAAATCCAGGAGGACTCTCGGGCTCTCCCACAGTTCCCAGAAGCATTCCCATCACAGATCAGCTGCTCTGTATGCTGACAGAGACCGCACTGGGCTTTGCAAGTGTTTGGAGCTGTGGGGTGAAGGAACCTTGTGTGGGGGTGACACTGGGAGGCAAAACAATCAGGAACAGACCTTAGACCTCCTTGCCCTCCAGTCCTGTGTCAGAAAACTATCCCACCTCTTGCAGGAAAAATCTCACTCCTTCACCCCTGTCCTCACTCAAGAAAGCCTTCCACAGTTCAAAAACCTACAAATGGTAGCACAGCACCTAAAAACTTTATCACCTTGTGCTACACAGACTCAGCAGCTGAGTAAATCCAGACTGTATGGGGCAAAATGTGCAAAAGCGGACCTACGAGGAAAGAAAAGAGTTGTGTGACTTCAGTGGTGTTACCACTTGCAGGACATCTGTTCAAGGGTTCCGAATAGAAACCATGGCTTGTAACCTGCTCTGGAGATGAAAGGTACTATGAGACATCACACTGCATGTCATCTGCACTGTCATAGCCAATGTTTGTCATCATGCAGTGATTTATCCAGAGCCAAAAGACAACTACCTAATTTAGCATTAAAACTGCAGTAACTGCAGTATCCATGGACCTTAGGTTGCTCAGAGTTAGGTGTACAACAGGGTGAGTTTTTCAGCAAAAGGAAAAAGAACTGCTTACATTGCACATGGAGCTTCTTATACAGATGGCCAGATCCATACAAAAATCTCAGCTGCATGTGCTGAGCTCCAAAACAAACTACATCACCTTTTAAAGCCTTTTGAACCAATTTTTATTCAGGATCCTCTCTGCTGAAGGGTTTTTCCAGCTTCCTTACTTACAGCAATGCTGCATTTGACTCTCTGGCTTCGTAGCTGCTGGAACTGCAGCTCACTCAAGGCAAATGGAAGCCAAGCTAATGCTAATTGTGGAATCTTTCACACAAAAATAACAGGCTAAAATACTTTATCTGCTTCCCCTGAAACACCATTTTAATTCGACAATGCATGCTAGGTCTCCAATCTAAAGACAATCCATTTTTCCTGCCATTTTTACATTATTAACTCATTTTTCTTAGTTCATTCTTTGTTTCTCTTCAAAATATCAAGAATGTTCCTTTTGTTTTGCATCTTTCTTCCACTCTGCCTCACTCCAGAAGATTATGAGGTACACTTTGTTTCTGCAATAGTGGGTTTTCAGTAGTGTTCGGGAAAACTGTGCTCATATTGATTGTAGGAATGATTCTCATTATAAAATTTCACAGCTGGTACATTTTCATGATGGGATGAGATAGGCAGCCTAGAGTATTAAATCAAAACTCTGATAGCTGGATAACTGGTGCAGTGAAACCAAGAAGAAAAAAAAAAAAAGGCTATTAAAAAGAATAATTTTTTGGAGCTAATTTTGGAACTCCTTGACACAATATACCACTGACAGTCAGAACTAACTATAAATCAGTAAAGGCCTGGAAACTTAGGTTCAATAACTGGATATTTTGAAGAGGAAATCAAATCCAGTGTTGTTCTTCAAGCTCTGATTGTGAGGTCCTAGGCAAAGTAGTATTATTCTGAAGGTACTAATAAGCAGGATTTCACATAATTTTTTAAACAAAAATAAAACCACAACATATCATTTGGAAGTTTATATTCCCACATTTACTCCATACAAAAGTAAACAACAGTATAAAGTGCTTTTCTTAGAAGGTATCTTATCTTTAGGAAAAAATAAAACCTTTTGAGAAATTTCCCCCCCCAGAATGGGAGTGTTTTTTAATCTTTCTATCACATTAAAATTAATGCCTATCTTAGTGTAAGATAGATTTGTTAAACTATCATTATTCTGCCACTAATGATACTTCTTCTTAAAGACTTAATATTAGCTTAATTTTTTGTAGGTGTAGCTATTGCCATGTCAGATGTAATTTAACTAATCGTCATCCTTCCTCAGCAGTCACACAGCAAGCAGTCCCAGTATTGAGGAGTTTACATGAAAAGAACAAGAATACAGCAGACAAAGAAACACCTTCATGAGAGGAGGTGATTTGCAAGTTGTCAGGGCTTGATTACTAAGCACATCTGCAGAATGTCTGCTTATTGTTTGACTCTACTAAATAAAATTGCCTAATGTTGTTTGGGTTAGGGTTTGTTTTGCAAGTAGCATTACTGATTTGGAGACATATAATTTAGTTATTCAAGTAGAATACTTGGGGCTTGAAATTGTCACTTATATGCCCTATGTGAAATAAGCTGCAAATATGGTTACACTTCTACATCTTTCTATGTGTGTAATTGAGGGGAAAAATACTGAAATTCCTAGATAGATATGACATGTAGGAACTCAAAATACAACTTTTAAAGCTCCTTCTTTCGTATGGTCCCAGTTTTCTGAAAAGGGTCATCACCCTTAAATGGGACTCACATCAACACCGAGATATGCATATTCAGAATAGCTGACTGGGAACTAGCAATTAGTAATTTGGAAACTAGAAGATGTTGTTTAAAACAGACATGTCCAGGGCTCCTGTCACCTCATTGCTGTCACATACCAGATACAATATCGGCATCTGCTGTAGACATATGTACATAGGTTTACACAGGCGAGAAGTATTCTGAAACAGCTATAAAACCACACTATGTGATTGCCTGGGCACTAGAATCAACAAACACTTTGTCTTCTGCCAAATCTCAACTGGAAGTATTTTATCAGTCTTTAAAAAGTATATTTTTCCATGATAGGAACAGTCTAACATGTGGAGAAAATTAAGTTGCCTAAACAGATCCGATACAGACAAATAGTACAGCATTCTCCATGCCTTTGGTAAGGGCCCAAACTTCAAATTTTGTATTGCCTGTAACATCAGAAGATCAAAATAAATCAGTCATCTAAATAAATCAAGGAAAATAGAGAAAAAGGGAGATAATTTTTCTTTTCTATGACAAAAGAGTAGACAATCACATTGGGTAACATCATGAAGAGACATGGGTTTTTTTCATTAGCTGTCTCTCTTTCTCTCTTTATAATTTTATAATCAAAGCAACGATCCTCTACCATCCCCATGAAAGTATCTCAGACTCTTATGCTGTGAAGAGTGGGCAGTGACAGAAGCAGGCCTCAACTAATGGATTTTCTTCACCAGATTGATTCAAACCTGCTAGGAGAAATCCACAAGGCTCTAGTTCTGCACAAGAACTATTCAAGAAAAAATAAGTCTTAATTCATTAAATTAACAACCTGGCATGTGTCTTTCTTCACCATTTGCACAGAGGGCTATGCTACATGGTTACTATTATTTTAATTTATGATGAACTAGTGTTTAGAGCACATAACTACAGTAGCCTCTGTCATGCTACCTGTCATCATGAACCAGTCCCAGTGACACAGGGAGCTTCTTTCTTTTCATTCTTGGCACATCTAGCAGTAACTATCCCCACAGGTGAATATCCCTTCAGATCTCTCTCAAGAGGTCTGAATTTACCATGAAGTTGAGGATACTTGCAACCTTGCTCCATGTTTTTGTTCTCCAGTACAAGACACATCAATCAGAGCTAGTTGAAGAGAGACAAAAAGTCTGTCTAGGTACTACATTAAGACATAACTAGAAGTTTTCAGGGTTAAAGCATTCAGTCTCTTCCAGAAAAAACTTTATTTAAAAGGTTGTGTGACTGCTTAGTGCTAAAACAATCATGTATTGTACTCTCTTCTAGGTTCCAAAATTGGAATATATGCAGAATCTTAAAATGTAGACATGTTGACAGGGATTTTCAAAGCAGTCTAGAGGATTAAGAACCATTTTCCACTAAAATTAGTGGAAGACAATGTCAATCATTTAGATTGCTTTGTAAATCAGCATTAAATTTCATCCTAGGAACTGCTGACTACTACGTTTAATGAATACTGTCTCTTCTGAAGAGAGACAGTCTCTACTTACTAGACAAGGAATTTGTACATTAGAGGTGCAAGACATAAAGATGATTTCCTAATTAGCTGCATGCCAGATACCAGTTTAATGGTAATCTCATCTTGACTGAGGCTTGTATGCAGTATGCAATATAATGTAAAAACACTCTCCAATTTGTACTCCATAACATTAAAGTATAAAGTAATACCATTACAGTGACAAGAATAGGAAGCTAGTGGAACTTGCCTTTTCCTCAGGAAGCCTGATTATTCTTTTTTTCAGCATTTAGCATGGCTGTCCATAGCACTAATCTTTGAAAAGCACTTGCAGTGGCCCTGATCAAGGAGCCCCTGGGGATGCCTTTCCCAAGAAAGGGACATCAGAGTGCGATTGTGTGCCTTTGTGTTGAATACTACAAGTGGGACCACAGAGGAGAAACAATAGCCTTACCCATCCTTGGAAGAAATCACTTGTACATACGCAATGCAGTGGCTTTGCATAATACATACCGCGAGTTATACTGGTTCAAGGCAAACTCTTGGCACCTTGTGGCTGCCTCAGGCTATGAAAAGCTTAATGAATTCACTAGCCAACAATGAAATCTGGATGTACCAATTAGCATAGACTGATCCAAAATTCATATTAAACTTTCATCATGGATCCAGAAAGTAGTTATTTTTTTGTCTCTGCTCCTATGTGACTTTCTGCCATGATCTGAAGCACAGGCCAAAAAGCCAAGAGATTATTTCTGTGCAAAAGGTTTCCATTTTTTCAGGTCAGAGGACCAAAGATGGGATACTGCCTAAAATTCTGTCATTGGGGGGTCCTTTTTTTAGGACGAGCACCACTAGCTAGGAGGCTTAGAGGCTACGTGACAGGTCTCTGAAGAATTTCAGAAAGATGGGCTGTGATAAGCAGGCTTGACTCTGATCTGACTATTCCACTTTCAAAGTACTGACTTGCTCCTCTTTCAAAGTACTGTCAGACCCCTTATTTGAGTGGATGAATTTAACACCTCTTCATCAAAGAGATAAAATAAAAACTTCAGCTCTTTCATTGCTGTAACATGATGGAGTTGAGGGGGACTGATTTGAAATGTCCATTGTTAAATTATGGCCTTGATGCAGACTAGCTGAAGACATCTCTCTGTATAGCCCTTCTGAGGAGGAGGAAGGCATGCTGTCATAAATTTCCTCATTATTTAAACTTAACTGAAATCTTGTCATTAAGGAAAGCTGCCCTTGTAGACTTGAGCAGACCTTCTATTAGTTTTTGCATTGCAAATCCACTGCCAATCCTCTAGTCCTTCTTTGAGGAGCCTGTTGGGATAGGACAAAGGGTAATGGTTTTAAACTAAAAGGGGGTAGATATAGACTAGATCTAAGGAAGACAGTTTTTACAATGAAGGTGATGAAACACCAGAACAGGTTGCCCAGAGAGGTGGCAGATGGCCCATCCATGGCATCATTCAAGGTCAGGTTGGACGGGGCTCTGAGCAACCTGATCAGGTTGAAGATGTCCCTGCTCAGTGTAAGGGGGTTGGATTAGATGAGCTTTAGAGGTCCCTTCCAACCCAAACCATTCCATGACTCTATATTACAGATAGGAGACCAAAGTAAGAATGGAGTAAGGAGTCTGAAGACAAAAGGGTGTTAAAATAAAAGTATAAAGTTACCTTTTTGTCATATGTAGGGGAATGGAAGCAGAGGTCACACATTGATCAGAGCAGCAATAAAACCCAAATATTCAGATTCTGGCCCCAGTTACCTCCTGGGGCAGTAGTTTATTTTCACCTCTTTAGCTTTTGCCAGTTGGACTGCACGTAACTTCTTTCTTTTCTTTACTATCTCACTTCTGAAGCACAATCCAGTACTAACACAAACCTCAGCAGTAAATACTTTGCATTTTTAAGGGAATATAATTTCAGCTATGTACTATATATAGAGGAAAATCAGCAGGCACAAGAGCAGAAATATATGCTGCTAAAAGCAGCTTTCCTGCTACAATCTGGGTTGTTTGGACAGAAAGGAGAGGAACATGTCAGAATCTACAGGAACCAAGCTCTAGTTTTTAAAGCCAAAGTTGAAAAATGTACTTTTTTCCCTCTTTCTCTTGGCAGATTTGAATAGACAAGCCAGCTTTAAGGGGTTGGAGGGGCAAGAGTCTCTTCCCTATTAGCAGTCAAGTTGTCATGATCCATAAAACCCAATGCCACAAACTGTTTCAAATGGAGTGGATAACAGAAGTTCTGGTGTACACATGTATCTCAACTCATTAACAACTACACAGGGTTGTGCAGCTAAAGGATGGTGACCTATTTCAGTGGCATCATTATGCTGATAGAATAGAAATTCAAGAAAAAGCCCTTTTTAGTGAAGAGTTGTCCTATTCACAGATATATTTCTGCCTTGTGCTGTAGCGCTGGGAGTATAACTTGCTCTCATCACTCCTTGCTTTTTTGTATAATTTCAGAGAGAGTAAAGGAAAATGGGAAAGGTTGCCTTATGTTTCTCCTCTGCAGGTCCTCCAATCCCCCTCTGATGTCCAGCAGCCAGGCTAGGCTGCTGCAGCAAGGTGTTAGCTGGGCATGGAAATCCCAAAAAGAGACAGACTTACACCGCAGTTATTTCTACTAGAGGGTGGGCAGTCAAGGCTGCACCACTGTTGATTCCTCCACCTGGGAAGCTTTAAATAACCCCAGTTACTAGGAGAGGAAAGAAGGGAGAAAGGTGAAACACATACATATTTCTTCTTGTTCTTCTCTACTTTAAGGAAACCAGGGACTGAAAGGGTTGAACAAATCTCAGGCTAACATGAGGATGTTGAAGGACGTCAGGGGGGCTGGCAGGGTAAGAGGTCTCAGGAAAACCATTGTTTCTTGTCCCTGTCCCTGCTACCAGCAGAATCACTTACAAGAAACTGTGGACAATAGACATCAGCTGGCCAGGAGACCTCTGCTCTGTGGAGGCTCTTGAGGGCTCCTTCCACTCACAGCATCTGGTGGTCCATTGAGAGGAGGTGTCCAGCCACTAGCATCACCACATGGAGAGTGCTGTGGTCAAAGAACTTCTCAGTGCAAGCTCTCCAGGGCTGCAGAAAGAAACCAAGCAAACATGGAAAAACCTAGTAGGCTGCACTTATTAATAAATGGTGGCTTACCTATTCATAATCCTGCTGTCTTGGGAAGGTTTAAAACAAAGCCTTGTGCTCTATGTTTTTATTTCTCAAACAATGCCATCTCCTGCTGTGCATGCTTCAACTCTATGTCTTGATAGCGAGTGGTAAAACTGAAACAAGAAAAAAAGTGGGGAGGAAGCGATTTCAGTTAAACCAAGTCTGATATAAAGATTTTTTTCAGTAAAGAAAGAATCATCTTGTGCACTTACAGAACTGGACTCAGAGGTATAGGATGAGCTCTGCCATTGCCCTCCTGTTCAACTTCAGGAATATTGCTTATGATTTCCTCATCCCTGTTTTCCAGGTGTGAAACACCAGGAGGTGGAGAGAATTTCCCAAATTTTGCTTGTCCTGTCAGACAGTTTGGTTTCTCCACCAGCCCACATCACCTGAGGGCTGTGCCCATGAAATCCGATGCAAGGGGCAGCATAGGGTGAAGAAGGCATACTGGTGCTAGCATCTGCCACCCCACAGTGAAGAGGTGAAGGCACATATTTAGGTGTTTGGCCACTTCTCACTTTCACCGCTGCAATTCACGAGTGACAACAGACTGGGTACCCGCACCACTAGCCACCCAGAGTGGATGTGCAAGGGCTTGGGGACACAGCTCATACCGTGCAACCACCACTTATTGGGACGGGATGAGAACAACAGTTCTGGGGTGATGGCTCTTTGAGATGGGGGTCCCTGAGGTGCAGCTCAAAGCAGTGAGGTTCCAGGTGGCCCGAGCACAACCCCTGGTGTTGCAGCCCCTGTGCACCCCCAACAAGCAGCCTGGGTATGGGAGAGAGAAGGACAGCAAGAGACTGTTGTGTGACAAGGCTGAGAGCCCCAATTGAAACTGCAGATGGAGTAGCCTTTCCTGGAATTGTCAAATGGTGCAACTGCTAAAAATTTCAAAGGCTTTGTTGTGTGAGACACCGTATTTGAGGGAGTCCAAAAAGTGAGCATGGATGATGGGTTCAGGAGTCAAATTTAGATGAACTTTTCATTCCTGGCTTCTTTGAATATAGCATCTGAGGCCAGAGTCTGGTAAGGAAGATAAAAACCAGATTAATCAAACCTTAGAATTTCAACTTAGGTGAAACTAAATATTGTTTAAATATGCCCTAGGGAGGAATGTTCAACAATAGTGAGGACGCCAGAACAGTGTTAGTGCAGCACAATGCCACATGCTGGCATGTGGTAATTTTAAGAGCCAGAAGTACCTCCTCTTAAACAATCTGAAATGCAAATGTGAAGCCTGTTTTCCCTCCTTACTCTGTGTTTTCTTGACAACCACTGCCAGGATCCAACCACTAACTTGTCACCACAAAAATATGTCAATGAGTTTGCGATGGCTGAGGCACTAATCCTGACTTTCATGAGTATGCATGTGCCTTCCGTACTCAGTCGTCAGACCAAAATCTGGTTTCTTAGACTGATTCAGTCCTACCAGCAGTCAAGAGGATGGGAAGACAAGGATTTTGCCCCAAATTCAAGATGCCCTGCATCATGCAGAAAGGTTCTGGTTGCATCCATGGCAATGGCCAAAAAAAAAAAAATAGTTTGTCAAAAAAAAAAAGTTTGTCAAAAAACAAACACAGCCTATTTAAACTAGAACCTTTCCTAATCCAGCTGAGCTCCATGGCAAGGAGAAGAACCTGATTTCCACCATACAATTAGGTTGTCTGATTAAAAGTTCAGGCTACACATAGCTCAGAGTGCTTTCAGGATCCTCTCCAGCATTGAGCAGGGACTATTGTTTCCTATACTCTTTTCCAAAGAAATTAAAATAAAAATCTGTTTGTATGGAAATGGGATGCAATTCACACATTATGAAGTTGTATTAGTTTTTGCTTTTTTAAAAAATGTGATGAAAACAACAGCCTTATATCTAATATTTGAAAAATAATAGGGACATTTTTCCTTTCTTCTTCATTTCTAGCTATCAGACAAAGTATATTAAAATACTTCTTTCCTCTTGATTGCCTAGTCTTCTAAGATCTTCTTGCTCCGCCCTACAGCCTCCAACATCTCTTATTTTCTTAGTACCTTCAAAATTTGGAAATATTGTCCTGCCCTTCTGCGTAAAGTGAAACAAAACAAATAAAAACTGAGGTTTAGCAGAATTTCTTAATTTTTTTAAAATTAAGGTTCCCTACTAATGTAGCAAAACATTATGGAGACAAAAATACCAACCAACATGGAATAAAAAAAAAAAAAAGCGTAAAAAATAAACTGAGTGGTTGTTTTGTTGTTTCATTTAAAGCTGCCTTCACTAACCAAATGTCCCCTGCAGACTCTGTCATGATCTAGTAAGTCACCTTACAGAGGTCATTTCACCTGAGTGTGCTCTGTAAACCACCTGGGTGAAGGATTCCCACCTCTCTGCATCACAGGGTTCAAGCTATACAAAACAAAGACACTAGGGAAGCTAGTGGCTATTATGCACAACTTCCAGCCTTTCCTCTGCATTGAAAGTCACCAGCAAGAAACTGCTCGGCTGTTCATGCATCCTCTGTCATTCCTGTACAGTGGTAAAGAGCCAGCAGGGTGGGCTGATACAGCAGAGCCGATGCACATTTCCTTGGCAAACTAAACTGAAGAGAGGTGCACAGCCTGTGGCATGTTTCACTGGAGCCAGGAACACTCCAGCAATCACTAGGATACGCTCTCGTTACTCATTCGCCTGTAAAAAGCCCTGCAGTTAAATGGGAGAGAGGATAAGCATGGAGTGAATACAATGTCCAGCTTAGCTCCAGTTACTGTGCTTCATGACCTGTCCCAAGGTTTTGTGTCAGAAGAGAGATGCACACATGCTCTTATGCAGATGACCACCTTGAATGCACTTAATGTTTAAATGCTTTGGTGAGTGGATGCCACGTGGAAGGAAAGAGGGGATGGCCTAATGTGCTTTTCACACACTACTTTGGCAGCATCTAATGTGACTACAGATCGTGGAGTGAATAGGTTACCTATCCAGGCTCTAGCTCCAGTTAGCACTGGGGCATACCCTTGCCTTTGCTGGATATAGCCTGTAGCAGAATTCCTCCCCTGGGCAAGGCTTAACAGCAAAACATGAGAAGGGTATTGAAGGGACTTAATTGCATAGCTTGCAAGTCTTAGTAGGAGTTGCCCATGTATCCTCTCAGAGCACATGTGGGAGTATAGATGTCTGGATCCTATGTGACAGGATATTTCAAAACCAGCTGTAGTAATATAAACAGCAATACATGGACTTTTTTATGTGGTGACTGAAAACAAAAAAAAAAGAGAGGTTTTGAAGAAAAGTAATAAGCTGAAAGGCACCCAACAAGCTACAGGACAGATGCCATTCAACAAATTACTTAAAGATGGAAGACTGAAAGAGTATCCCAGTTTAAGCTGGAATAGTTGCATTTCCCCTAGATGTGAGCTTACAGATAACAGCTCACTTGGGATACAGCAATAAAACTTTGCCTTTTGGCCACAGAGACTACTGGAATTATATAATGTTCTGTGAATTTTCTATACAACAAAGGACCTCTTTCATGAAGGCAAAGCTAAGCAAGAAGTCACTTCGACATGTCATCACAAGACAAGAAGGTTGCTCACCAGTAAGGGAAATGGGACCATGAGGTAGAAACACTTGGAAAGCAGTTGCCTTGAAAAGCAGCCTGCAGCAAGTAGCTGGAAATGGGATGGAGATGGAAGAAGCCTGGGAGAGGAGTCAGGAGTGCCATCAGAGGGGTAAAATGCCAGGCTGGGTAGCACACGAAAGGGCAGGCACATGGAAAGCAGGGTGACCTCCAGACTGCTTTTCTCTAAGACAATGGAGTCACCCTGTTTTATCAGCATGGGGTTATTAAAACAAAATTATGTGCTGCAAAACGCACTTCGGCTCCTTGCGGGGGGGCCGCAGCAGGATGCCCATACCCAGCCCCCTGCCCTGCCCTGCAGCCAGCGCGGTGGTTGTGCGGGCTCAGGGGTGTCCTGTGCTCACCCCTGCAGTTTCACCCCGTGGGACTGGGCTGGGAGAGAGTGGGGGGTATTCTTTGCTGTTTATGGGAAAACATAGCAAATGGGAGATCATACAAAGAAAAAAAAAATCTGAAGAGGTTGCATGCAAATCTGAAGCCATGCTTGAAATGAAGGGTACCCTCACAATACTGGCTCAAACCCCCCCTCCCTTCTCCACCTGCCTCCTTCCCCATTTATAACACACCTGGGTTCTTCAGTCGGACTGTTTTTACATACAGCTTTCCCACTTTCGGGTGTCTGATGTCCATGCAGTGCTTTAATGTGCAGTGCACATGAAGGGTGCGTGGACATCTTCTCTCCCACACACATGCCCTTCACCGCTGCTCTCAAAGGCTGCCCTACAGCAGCCGCCTTCGCAGCATGCCATGATACCACTGCATTCACGAGTGGCTGTGCAGTTCCCCCACTCTCCATGCTGTCCTCCTCCTGACAGCCCTGTCCTTTCCCTCAGCCAAGCCTGCTTTGGCTCAGGGCTGCAGCCTGCTCACCGCAACGTGTGCCGCCGTCCTTCCCTCCCCGCCACGCTGCTGCTGCTCGCTAAGGACATGCTGTGGCACAGCTGCCTGCCTCCTCTGCTGCAGTCATGCAGGTTTGGATTACTGTGCATGCTACTGATGTCGAGCTCCTGTCGTGACCCAGTGCCCCATAGGAGGAGCAAATGAGCTGAGACGTCAACGCAAAAAATTATAGCCATGCGAGCTACCCCTGCGCTCAGCTGCTTGGAGAGCACATACATGGCTTGTGTGACAGCAACAGCACACAGAAGCAGCAATGAAATGCAGTTAGCAATACAGCTGGGAGACAGGCAGCGAGGCAGGCACTGGTCCAGTGACTAAAATGATCCTATCGTGAGCCAGTCTGCATTGCTTCCAAAAGTGGCTGACTACTACACAGGAGCCCGGCTTTCTTTGCAATTACTCCAGTTCCCCTCAGCTGACTGCAGTGTGTGCTCCGTTTTGGTTTTGTTTGCCTTTTTTTTTCTTTTTTTTTTTTTTTTTTTTTTTTTTTTTTTTTTTCCCCTTCCCCTCTGCCACTCATCTCCCTCTCTCTCCTCCTGTGTCCTTCTCTCCAGGATGGCGGAAGCAGAGTTGCACAAGGAAAGGCTCCAAGCCATAGCAGTAAGTCAGTTTTCATTTTACTCGCTCTTTTGTCTGTAGCTGTGGGTTGTGGAGGGAAGGGGAGATTCCAGCACAGTGGCTGGGAAGCACCCAGAGAGCCTGGCTTTCGTGAAGTTATATGTGGAGTTCCCTGTTTGGGAAATGAGTGGTTAAAGTCTGCTTTGCAGGATTTGGTGGAGAAAGAGGGCTCTGAGTAAGAGCGTTGAGCTGACACGTGCAGAAAGAAAAATGTGAATGCACAGTGGCACGCTTAAAAGATTGATGATGGAGAAGAAAAGAAAGAGTAATTGAGGAGGAGGGGAGATTGCGGGAGAAAATCAGTACTCTGCTGAAAAGATATTTGTTCACAGTGGGAGCTTTAGCTTAGCTGATTAAGAAGTTAAACAAAATGATCTGCTGCAGGGTACCTTTTACTGCAGAAAATAATTGTGATATTACTATTTTTTTGATACAATTGAATGCAAACACCGCATTATTGAAATTGTGCAATTATTTGATCTACTAGTTAAACTGTCACCTCAGCTCCATAGCTGAACACATGCTTTCAGACAAATTCCCTGACAAGCTGCATCATGCCAGGCGCACAGTCTAGGCAGGATTTTGCCCTATTTTAGTGAAAACTTTTGTTTTCCCATTTAGAGCCATAATTTGGAGTAGGCTATGGGCTCAGCTGGTGCAGACCCCAGAGGATCGTGTGCGGTGACACCTGATGAGGATTGGGCCTAGGGTTTTTTTAAAAACCACCATCATCCCGGCACACAGAAATTGCCAGCTCATCTTCTAGCACGGCACAGGCGCCGTGTCAAAAGGCTTGTGTTTCCTTGGGCACTGCCAGTCTGCCAGCCCCACACAGCCTGCCCTTGTTCCAGGGACACCCAGTTCTTCTTCTTCCCCAGGGCTGAGATGTTGATGCAGCTGCGCTGGTCCCTGTCGGATGGCACGGTCCGTGCCGGGGACTGCACACCTGGAGGTCTGCAGGGAAATGACAGAAGACAGCAGAACCCGCATGGGTTTTACGTTCCCTTCCCCACTTCCCCCAGTGATCAACAGATGCTACGTTTTACTGTAGCCAGCAGAGATTACAGATTTCCTTTGTAGTAAGAGGAATGGCTGCTGCTGCTGCTGCTCCTGCTTCTGCTGTTCCAAGCTGTTTTCTTTAAATCCACTATTCCACTAATAGGTCCATGGAGACTTAAAAGAACCAGATGTAAAACAAATAGATTGGGGTTTTTTACTCTCTAAAATATTTCCTGAAAATGAGCAAATGGTATAATTTGATATGGGGTGGGGATACTACAACTGTTTAATTTTCAGGCAGCAGAAGGTGGGTGCATATTTTTAAGCTGGTTCACAGTTTTCTGTCAGCATAGGCATTGCCAAATCCTCAACTGGAAGCACTGGGAATGTTCCCCCAGTGGCAGCCCTCACCACTGCCCCCTGTTTGGGACTCCTGTACAGCAGAACAGTACTGCGGAGCTGCACCATGCATTGCTGCTGTGCTTAGCTCTGAAAAACATCCATCTCCACATTATAAATATTTTTTACAACATTGCTGTTTCTTTTGACCACTATATAACAGAAAACCAGGCAGCACCCATTTCCACTTGACATGGTGTTCTTAAACCTTTTGCCAAAGTAAATCAGATGCTCTGCATCTTGGTGCTTTGCATTTCACACCAATGAGTCCATTATGGATGTAAAATTATCACCTGGTGTATTGCAGCCTTTTACAGTAGGTTTACGCTAGTATGAGAATTTGGATCTTCATTTTCTATATATATATATATATATATCCTTTTTGGTTTCTATTTCTGACAACAAATAAAACATAGTATGACATTGTATGCAGTGAATTAGATTTAAATATTATTACTTCAGCATCAAAAATATTCAAGCTTATTTTAAGCTTGAATGTGGGTCCATGAACTGACTTCCTTGCTTGCTCTCACTCTGCAGAGCAACAAGTTTCTCCTATAAACTTTTTAGGTTACTTTTTTCCTGTGCTTGGGCTGCTTCAAATGTTTTTCAGAACACAGAGATTTATTTCTAATGTAAGCTTTACTCCATCAGGGTGAGTGACACGACACAAGTTCAGCATCTTTCTTCCGCCACTGGCTGAAATAAGGTAGATCCTCAAAAGTTACATGGCCTTTCTTAGATGAAGAAAGGCATTTTGGTTCAGCTTGGTGTTCCCTGTATTTTAACAAGCTGCAGTATCTCACTCAGATGAGCAGAAGCTTACACCAGTGCTCTTCAATTAAGATGGTTGAATGCTAGGCATATAGAAAGATACGAGTTTACCATTGGGAATTCTACAAACTGTTGTCTGTACACTTGTGCTTTCTTCCATAATCACCATAGCAAATGAGCTTGCCAGGAAGACAGGCAGAGTAAATTTTAAGTGTGCATCACTGAGTATTCAAGGAAAACAAAATCCAAACATGGAAATTTGAGTATTTGCACCAGAAGGCTGACACCTTTTGAGGAGTCTGATTTTGTGCTTTGTTACTCTGACTAATCACAGTTTTAATATATGTCTGTCTGGCACTGAGGCAGGCATCATGGGAAGAGGGAAAAAGGGGTCTAACTGTTAGGACATTAATCCAAACCTTGGTGAACATGAGTTAGCCACTTCTTTTGCCAGCAGCAAGTATTTAGCCTCTCTGTGCATTCATTTTCTCTCTGTAAACTGTGAATAATAGACTTTGCCCTTGTCTCAGAGAGCTGTCAGGGATGTATGTAAGATTGAGGAGAACTTGGATGCTATGGTTTAGCAGGGCAAGAAACAGATAAATAAGTCTTCAAAAAATAGAATTTGTGATTCTAAAAAAAAAAAAAAAGTTTTAAATGTATATGTTTTTAATACCATTATACATGCTTAAACTGTGTTTTTTAGATCTTCTTGTTTCTGAAGTTCCTAAAAAAGACAACTACTAAAAAGTGGAACCCAGTTCTCTCTCCCTGGGAGGAAAATATAAACTTTTATGCCCTTGGGTGGTCCTGAGGCGGTCCTATGCTGGCCAGGAGCAACTGGTTTTCTGATCCTTCCTTGAGCAGAGGTCACATCACATCTCCCCACTTGGGTACCATTCATGCCTCAGGCAGATACTGGTAAATCCTTCTGTCCTGCCACACTGCTCTCACCATCTGCTTGTTCCTGACCCTAAACCACAGGTGCACCACTGCTCTCAGTCTGAACGCTGCAGGATGATCATAGAATCATAGAATGGTTTG
>NW_010325408.1:12951-18291 GCF_000700745.2 Antrostomus carolinensis | reverse complement strand
TCAGTATTCCTAAAAGACTTTAAAAACTTTTCACAACTTTTTATTCCTGTTGCTAGTCTTGATCAATTTTAATTTGAAAAGGTACTTACAACACTCTCTTGAGATGCAAAAAACATGGTAATTATGTTACAATAATCTTCAATACATGAATTCAAACAGAATGGGAACTCTCTAGTCAAAGAATGATAAGACAGTTATCTGTTTGCTTTTTTTTTGTCTAAGCACATTGACTGCCCCAGTTATAATCTACAGAGGAAGTAAACAGAAAAAAAATTTGCATTCCCACTGAAAAAGAAAAAAAACCAACAAAAAATTAATTCTCAGTATACAAAACAGATTGAAGTCATAGGTTGCAATCTGTTCTTTTGTGCCTCAGCATTAATGGACTTGTATTGACAGGGAGCATCAAGATGGAAAACCAGCTCCAAACCATTTAGTACTGCTTGACAGTCCAAACCAATGGGATACAGGCTGCACAGCAGAAGACGTGGGTGGAAGAAAGTCATACCAGTTTGTCCCTGTCTTTCTAGGTGCAGTTTAAGAAGTCAGCACAAGCCCAGTGCTGTAGAGCACCAGCACCTGTGGTGGTGGTACTGAATATTTTCTGCAACCATCACCTGAAGACTAGGGGTCTGGCTGCAGCTTTGAGCTCCCATAAATGGGTTCTGGAAAATACTCATGTCTGTGCTTGCTCCTGCCATTTCTGAATCTTCCAGCTCCTTCCTAGCATCTGCAACAACATCAGGGTTGGTAGGTCTCCCTCCTGGCAGAGAATGATTTAGGACAGGCACATTACTGGCTCAGGAGAAAGTCAGCAGTATCCAAATGATGTGTATTGCTCTATCTGTGGGATGGGGACTGCCTAGAATTTTCAGAGGGAGCCTAAGGGAAAATTTAAAGCCTGTCCACTGCTGCTGGATGGCCAGCATGGGCGCCAGGATCCCCTGAAACCCTTGAACATCTGCACTGAGACACATACATAAGAAAATGCTCACCACCAACACACATAAACAGATGTAACTGAGAACCTATAACCCTTAAAAAAATGAGTACTGCTTCACAGGAACCACCATTTCAAGTATGAAAGAACTAATTTCAGCCTGTTCTTTAGGTAACTTTCCCTTTTGAGGCTTTCTTTTAAGATTGGGCTTTGAGTACACCTAAAACAAATACAGAAGAAGCTTAGTCCTGTGAGAAGCATGGAGTAGGACTCAATAATCCTTATGGGTCCCTTCTAACTTGAGATATTCTATGATTCTATGAAAAAAATCTACACCTTTGCTTACTTTTTCATAGAAAACAGGTGTAAATGAAAGGCTTCATCAGAACTTAACAGACCAGATTAATAATTCTCATGACCTCAGGGAAGAAACTAGATTTTTAGTACTAATCATAACTGTTTGTGTTTTGATAATATGACATTGTATGAGAGCTGAGTCGCTAAAAATAGGATCTTGTTTCTCCTGAAAATTTTATGAATGTTTCAGTGGACTGCTGCTAAATATTGCAGGTTTGCAGTGAAAGTTGATATTGGGGAGCAAAGCAGCAAAATGAGTTAATATGTGCCAGAGATATGAAAGCAATATAAGAGCTTTTGGAAGCTTACCAGAGGGAAGAAAGCAGGTCTACTCATAAATAAGGAAGACATGAAATTAATAATGTCTCAAAAGTGGCTGAAATGACTTACAGTGGTATCAAGCCTGTCATCAGTGAGAATATACATCAAAAAGGTTGAAATATTAGGAACAGAAAAAAACTACTCAAATACCTTGGAAAATATGAATGCTTAGTATCCAGCTGGTCTTGATCATATCTTAGGGCAATCACCTCCTAGAGTTATATAAGCTGTAGGTTTCACCTACACTTGGAAAGTTACAGCAATAAAACTGATGATGTGGCCCCACAATTGAGAGTGATTGAATTACTGCAGGTAAGCAAGTTACTGCATGCCAGCTGAGCCATGGTAACTGGCTCTGTGTGCTCTCAACTAAGTAATGTCTATTCACTTTCACTAACAACATAAAAGCAATTTACAGAAACTAAAGCAAAAAAGCAGGTGCTCTTATTCCAGTTTAAGAGCTGCATATTTCACTTTGACATAAGTAGATTCACAATTTGTCTCAGGTAAACTAAATGTTGATATAGGTTGGAAGGTATAAAAAGCTAAGAGAAAGCTAAGAAAAGTAGTTTACTGAACAATTGGATAAAAGTAAATACCATAGTGACCTTCAGAAAAGGAAGGAATACTCTTTGGAAATACTCTGTGAAAAAGAACTTTTTAGGAATTAAGGGAAGGGAAAAATATAATGTAAGAAACAGCTCAGGGGGCTGGATTCTCTACTTTTATTTCATGAGTAGATCCTCATTTTCTAATTTAAATTCTTGTTTTTTGCTCAGCAAATTGTGGAATAAAACATTTTTCAAGGTCCATGAATGAATCAAAATATGGCTCCAGTGATCTCCGTGCTAGACAATACATGAACTGCTGAAGAAGAAATACTGGACAGAAAACTCGTTTTGTTGAAATTGCTAAAATTAACATAAAGAATATAGCAGATATTTGTAAATTTATTTTAGGATTAAGCATCCCATTTCACAAGGCATTATCTGGAAAAAAAGCTTAAATTGGCTCTGGATAGAAGATACCATCTGGATTGAAAACTTGGAAATAAGTTTTAAGTGCCAGAATGAGCTTTAGGAGCACTGTAGTTTTTCACTACTGATGTTAGACAAGTTTCTCTTAAAATGAGCACCTTATTAATGAGCAAGTAAACAGCACATTATTGAAAGCCTGCAGGTCATGCTACACAGAGATTTGTATTACTGTAACCAAATCAAGTACTAGCTTACTACCATAAAGTACTGAAAACAAAGGGATTTAGACAGATTTAAAAGCTAGACTAAATTGAAGACTATCCCTACTAATCTAACATATGTTCAGGATGAAAAGAATAAACAGAGGCAACAATGCTGAAAGGTACAGAAAGATGAGAGAAAACAGCATGCATCCATTTGAAATGTGAGACTGTGCTCGAAAAGGTACAAATTGATGCTGTATATGCAAGTGCTTGGTACACAGCACGGGCTACGACTGGCTTTGTGCTCTCATGCAGTGTCTTGGAGGTATCACGTCCACCAAGTTTTAGGAAGCAGAAGCAGAGGTTATGAGATTGAAGGATATAGGAACATTTGAAGGATATAATTTAATGAAACAATGAAAAACCAGGGAAGAGAGGGAAAGAAGGGTAATAAATGGCAACAGCTTAAAGGAAGTAGAAGCCTAAAGAAAGCAAATGGGGCTAAGAAATGGGAAAAACAGGTTAGACATTAGAAATGTAAAATGGTAAATGAACATTTTTCTTTTATTTTTACCTTCTGGAATAATGTGCAGATAAAGATCTTTAACTTTTTATTTCCAGACTGGAGGCCAAAGTCATAAGAAAGTCTTTGGTATGAGCCACATATTGGCAGTGAGCAGGTTAATGGGATCTAACAAATCTTCATTTTTCCATTAATTTTACACGGGGTTTTTCTCATACTGTATTAAAGTTTCCTCAGAGCTCCAGTTATGAGATATATAAAATGAAAAAAAAAGCTTGTATTTTTTCTGGATAACCATGGTTCTGTGAATATACATTGCCTGATCTATAGAGTCTTTCCCTTGTGGGAGAATGATGTTTCCAATTGGTTGCAGAAAAGGCAGGTCTTCCTTTCCTCTCTTTTTCTTGCCAACAGGTTTAGAATGAGTAAATGTTCCAAATCCACATTTAATTAGCTTCTCCTTCTTCAGCAATTCCTTCAGGATCTGAAACCGTCATTTTTTGTGCCTATTGCAGAGACAGGAATTTCTCCATAATAATGTTTGTGTAACTAAGATTGATTTTCTCCTTTGCTAGTTTTCCCCAAACTCAACCTATCTGTCCAAAATTTCACACACATTTTTCTAACAGACTGTACTTTAAAAAAGTAGGAAGAGGAAGGCACCCAGATAATTTATCAGGAACTATAGCTTGAAAAAAATCAGGAGGATTGCATTTTTGGAAAAAAAAAAAAAAAAAAATTGAAGGATGAATGTATCTCAAAAATTACTGTTTATAAGCCCAGAGACTGCATGATTCAGTAAAGTCTAAGCAAGATCTGGTGCCTCTGGCTGTGTAGAAATAGTTGAGAAATAATTTTTCAAAGTTACATAGTCCAGATTTTTATGAAGATTTCTCCAGTGAAACAGATTAGGAACTACATAATTATGTGCTGTTTGTTATGGTCACTCTCAGAAAGGGTGTGCAGTTGATATGGTAAGGCAGACTAGTCTGAAAACAACAGACTTTTCAGATGCTGAGCTGAATGCAAGTTTCAGAATTTCCCACTGAAAAAAAAAAGAAAATAAACAATTTTCAAGGTTTCTCACAGAGTAAAATGACATTCGGAACTTGTTCTGGTTTTGTTTCATTCAATGTCTTTTACTACTGCTCCTATATTATTCAAGTTGCAAGATTTTTTTCCTTATTTTATAACTACCAAGGAGAGCTGTGATTAACACCCCTCATTTTTTTTTTCCTAGATCTAAAGATCTTACCTGCTCAGTAATGAGTAGCTTGACCAAGGTATGGGTTTTATTTTACCACCTATAGGGGTGAGCATCAGTTCCACATTACAGTGCCTACATGTAATGTTGGCAGTGTCGACATGTACACTGCAGAGCTCCAAGCACTGCCCACACTCAGCTGTCTGGTGCCATTTGACATCCCATGGGGTATCTGAGCAATCTGCATGGAGCAGGCGGTGAGGACACAAGACCTAGGTGAGAGCTGGGCTGTTGTGAAGTAGCAGCCTGGGCCAGTGGGTAGGCCCTAGGGCATCCCAAGTGGCCACAGCTGCTACATTAAGCCAGTGGGATTGCTCTCCTGGCTCTGTTGACTGCACTGAATCCTTTGGAAGCTTGGACATTTGGTACACATATAGAAACTTAAGTGTCTTAATCTGGAAATGAATCCCAGCCAAAGGGCAGGATCCTGATGCCTAACTTTAGACACCTTGTGCCATTTGAGCTGTTCTGGCATATCTAAGACACCCTCATAGGGCAATCAGATATAACAAAAAGCACACAGGTAGCTCAGGCCACAGTGGAAAGATGACTGAAGGTCAAGTGGGATGTGAAATTTTTGAGGGTGCTTAGTTATTGGCCTAACAATACTCACACTAAAGTAAGTAGCAAACATCCTACTGTTTCAAGAGCCAGAGTTTTACATTATTTGGAAAAAAAAACCTGACCTACTGGGGAGAGTGATTGACATGCTTAAGTCTGAGGTCATTTGACTTCAGAAGTTGAGGGAATGGGTT
>NW_010325408.1:0-12924 GCF_000700745.2 Antrostomus carolinensis | reverse complement strand
CTACACAGGAAACACATAGATAGAAGAAGATGGAAATTTCTTCTCAGCACTGAAATTTCCCTTTGAATTATCATAGAATCATAGAATGGTTAGGGTTGGAAGGGACCTTAAAAATCATTTAGTTCCACCTCCCCTGCCATCAGCAGGGATACCTTCCACTAGACCAGGTTGCTCGAAGCCTCATCCAGCCTGGCCTTAAACACTTCCAGGGAGGGGGCGTCTACAACTTCCTTGGGCAACCTGTTCCAGTGTCTGACCACCCTCACAGTGAAGAACTTCTTCCTAATATCTAATCTAAACCTCCCCTCTTTCAGTTTAAACCGATTTCCCCTAGTTTTGTCATTAACTGCCCAATTATGGTGGCTTAGATGTGAAGACTCACTTCAGCTTAGAACCAATAGTAAAATTAAGGGGCAGTGTTTTGAAATGCCTTGTGATGCAGTAAATGAGCACTTCCTGTGTAGCCAGTGAATCACAGAAGATGTATGTTCCTGCAGATACCTGGCTCTAGGTTGTTCAGTTAGTGGGCTAGCTGAAGAGGACATTGCAAAACATTCAAGTCTGAAATCCACTCCCTTCCCTGGCTTTGTCTCCCTCCCTCATCCCCAGCAATGCATCTCTGCAGGAGACTGGCATTTTTCTTAGACATTTTCCTTCAAGGTTGTTATGACAAGAGCTGCATATGTATCAGTACAACTGGGCTTTTTGTGTCATTTTCTTTTAAGAAGGTCCAAAGATGGCTCCTGACTAGAGATCAAGCTGTATGTTTTGTTCTTTTCTTTCTCTGCAAAGAAAGCTTATGCACTCTTACCTCTTGCTGAGACACATTTGTATTCTCAAATGTCCTGCACTGAGGTTCTTCATGCTCCAGTAATGCAGCTTCTCAGTCCTTAACTGCTTTCCAGTGAGACTACCAACACAGCCATCCATATTTATCAGTTATTTGTCTTGATTTCTCCTCTTTTACTCTAGACAACAATTATTTGTACTGGAATAAATTGTGACTTTGGAATATATTTTAACACAGTAGACAAAATAAGGACTGGAGACTTCTAGTTTTGAGGTCAATGGTAAAACTCACCAAGCAGAAGCAGAATAAGACCCTGGAGCCCAAAGGTAATAGGACAAGAGCTAGCTAGAGAGAGCAGTGCCTATTAATTACTGAGCCTCCATTCCCTCTCTCACCTCAATAGTATTAATGGACTAGTACAGACATCTAAATTAAAAATAAACAGTCTATAGTTCAAGGCATTCATTTAACCTTGATACTAAAGACTCCCTTTAGGGATACAGACTGGGATACATAAATACAGGCTGATAATTTAGTGAATGCTCAATATAAGTTAGAACTGTCTTTCTGCATTAAGCCAACACAGACAATATTCCCAAGACACAATTTCCCCATCTGTAGCACGAGTGACGACATCTCTGTCACCTTTAGGTTGTTTGCCCTGAGCTTGGCACCCAACCCGCGTCCCTCTGACCAGATAGCAGTGAACATAACTGCTGTGTCTCGGTGGGTGATGTAGCTTCTTGGTTCTGTGTTGGCCCTGTCTTTTGTATGGTGAGTGCGGATGGAGAGGGAGAAAATACTTAATCAGTAAGAGTCCCTGTCCAAATGATACGTAACCATCATCAAAACACCACTTAGTTTTATGCCAGTTGGAGGCAGTTGACAGTGGTAGCAAATAAGTTCAATTGCTAACTAAGAAGGAGAAATAACATGTAAAAATAGAATTGTCAGGCGGGAGCAGGTATATTTCCTTCCTATGTAGGCTGTGAGATTCAAGAATTTCACATAAATACATTTAACTCAGTCAGAATTCATACTCTTCTACCTGCTCCCTTAGTTTCTCACTACTCTCCACCCCCCTCGTTTATCAATGAGAGACTGAGACAATGCCCATATTAAGCACTATTTTAGAAAATTCACAAGAAGGTGTGACTGAGCTGGGAACTGAATCATATCTTAAGCTGTGTATTAGTGCCTAGTCCTTTGAACTAAAAGCCTACACAGATTTTGTTAGGCAGCTCTCCCACAGTTAAGCATTCATTTCTTATCTGCATTATAGGACCGTTCTCTACAGTTTGCTGTTCTGGAGATAGGCTGTGAAAGTCTATCAAAGCATATTAACCCAGTAAATGTGGCATTCCATTGTCTGAAACAGGGCACGGACTAACAACATGGGCCCCATGAATTCTCAGGCTTTGTCTGGATTTTTCTTAGCCTCCTTGGAAATTTATTTTAGCTAGTAACAACAATTATATAAATAACCTACTTTGTTTTGGCTTTTGCTTAGTGTGGTTCAGCTCTCTGGCATAACACTTAATGCTATATGTATATTTCTAATACCATCTACTAATAGTAAAACCAAATAGTTCTTTCATGCAGAATGATATTTGACCCTAGAAAGAAATACAGTTTGGAGGACTACAGGCATAGGATGACAGCAGAAGCCTTGAAAGCATAGGCAAAGGATGTGGTCTCAAGGTTATAAGTAGCTCACCAGTGGTCAATTACTTGTCATCAGAGGAGTGCAACCTTGAGAGCTGTCTAACACGGTTTTAGAAGTAGCTTCTATCTGACATCTGTAATTTGTGGTAGAGATAGTAAATTCAGATGTAACATAGGCTTGCAGACAAATGAAGAAAGAGAAGGGGTTAAAGATTGTTGGCAAACATACAAAAATTACCCCGAATGGATCCAAAGTTGAGGAGGAAGTAATGGTCAACTACACACCAACCAGAGAAGAACTTGCTTGCACATCCCCAGAAGCCAGCAAACTCATGGCCCTTTGGGGCAGTGGGAGTATAGGTACCATTTGATGCCATGTAATTTGAACTACTAGTGTTAGCATCATCACAATTGGACTGATAGTTCTTTGACTAGAATGTTAAGTAATAACAGTAAATATTGGCTTTGAATAACAATGAATTATTGGCTTTGCCCATAAAAAGTCATTAAGCATTACAATTAGTGAGAATTCACACAAACTACTCTGTAACTTGGATGCAATGAGCTGCTAACACTGTGTACCCCAGAATCTATTGAGCTTCTTTGATACATTTAAGGATCACAGCTTTCTTCTGCTCTTCTGCTCCTTTTCTGCTGGTTTCATCATCGCAGGATGTTGGACATCATTTAGGAAGACAGTCCTGATCAGCTCTGTTAGGACATTTGTAGGAGAAATAATCTGACCTGCTGTAAGGGAGAAGGAAGGGGAGCAGATGGCCACAACTGTTATAATTGTGAAGGGTCAAAGACTTGCCAAAAGTATTTCAGAAATCTGGAGTTTTCCTCTTATTACAAAATACCCCCCTATTATCGTACACAGGATTGGTGAGGAAGGTGTAATGATACTCTAAGCTCAACAGCATTATTTATTGCCTATGCAGTAACAGATGGTGACTAGTCCACAGATACCTGCTGGGAGTTCATCATCTATATGTTCAGGTAGGTCAAATCACTGTCTGTGAGATCAGTTCATTGGCAGAGTGAAGAGGAATATCACCACCATGGCCTGCTGCACATTTCACAAGCTGCTAGTGACTGATGTGACTGAAGGTAGGCCAGGTGTTCCACTGGACCCCATCTAGCCTTAGGCAGATTCGAGGGATTGCTTAGGCAACAACAGCCTCTGGGGAAGGAAGGGACGGGTGAAATTCATCTGCATGTAAGTGCGGATTCCACACATTCCACAAACACCATGGTGCGTCTACCTTGTTCAGACTCTTCATTTCAAGTCCTTTTCTTAATTCATCTCCTCTTCCCCTGTACTCTCTGCAGAGAACAGACTCCTCTCTTGATCATCCTAAAGCCAACAGCAAAATGCTCAAGCTAAACAATTTACAATCTCACCTTAATCTCTTCCCTTGGTTAAAATAAATTTATCTGTAAGAAATATTATCACAGTGATTAGATGTCCAGCTAACTCTTATTCCATGCTGAGAACCATCTATTTCTTTCCCTTCCGAAAAGTAAACTCATCAAAGGGCTGTGGAGAAAGAGACACATGTGACACTTACCACCCAGGGCTCCCTGGAATAAGACCTGTCTTGGAATACTTAGACAGGCATAACTCCTGAATGGGTCAATCCTGCAGTCTGCTTCAGTTGTAAGGGCAACCAGAACAAGAGTATTCTCATCAATAACTGGACAAATGATGGAGGATAATCTACGTAATTGTGGTCCAGTGCAGCCATAGTCATAATATGAAGTGTGACAAAGCTACTATTCTTCCATGGAGAACAAAATTGGCAGAAAGGTACCTCAGTCAGCCACGTCACAGGTAACAGCTGGGTTAAACAAAGTATTTGTCCTACTGGAGGAATAAAAAAGCTCAGGAAAAGGCTTGGCTTGGCTTTTCTTTTTAAATAGAAGCCCACTCCTTTTTCACAGGAGACTTCTGACATTATTTTTTTTATTTTGGTCTGCCTTTGAATAAAGATCATTCTTGTTAGGATTAGCTTGATCTTTATGTCCACAGGGGTAACTGATTGACAGACAGGCTCTCCTGGATTAGTGAGACCAGCTCGTATTAGTCATAGTCATAGTCAGCTGGGGCTGCTGCAGCATCATCTAGAATCCACTCAGAATAGCAACACTTCTGCACACCCGCACTGGCTTTCTGCAAGGGAAGCAAAGGCAAAGCAAAGGCCTATATTTATGAGCAAAGACCTGTACTGCAGCTAATAGTGGCACAAAGTGCCCTAGACAGATGCAAGCATGGGGACAAGTACTGCTCAAAACTGGAGGGAGAAACACATTCCTGAGTATGATATCTGATACATTTATTCACCAAACAATCACTGGAAGAGCTGAGGCAGTGTTATTTTAGATGTGGATTTCAGGAGTCATGAGATTGTCATAGAGGTCATGGAGGATAGTCTTGGATTAAGTGACAATAATTTTTCTAAAGAGAGCACAGTTTGGTAAACTAGGAATACTGATTAGGAAATTCAAATGACCTGAGAAATCAGGGACTTGAATGGTGAAGTGACTTATGATTTAAAACTGTCAGGAATGTGCATGACAAGAAAGCTGCAGGCTTCTTTGCATTAGTAATCTCCCCCTCCTTCCCAAGAGGGGTATAAGGAAGAAGTAGAGAGCTTGGAAAGTGTGAAAAAAGCTAGATCAGCTAGGCTATGACTATATTACTTTCCTGGGAACACTTCCAAGTTCCTTGGTCTGGATGCATGCTTCTGATATACCCCAAATCCCATCACTTTTTCTTCCTCCAAACACACTCTGATTACCATGACGAGGCAAACTATAAGAAATAATTGATCTGAATCACTTAGAGGATCAGGATCCCTGAACAAATTGCAGGTAAGTCTGTACATCACCAAAGAAAGCTGGAATAAGGTAGAATATTAATGCAGCAAGAATTTGCCATGGTGGAGATAAGTTTAGTTTATAACATTGAAACAAGAAATAGAAGATTTTTCAGCTATCAGATAGGGAGAACAAGAAGAAAAGTGGGATAATAATGCAATATAGATGCATGGAAAATATTTAGGACTGTTTTTAGTTTACTCTTGATAACATATGCCACAGTGGTGAGTAGGTATGTAAAGCCAATGATGTTAGGAGACAGAGCAGTCAATGCAAGTCAACACAGGCAAACTGAAGTGACACTCAGACTACATTGACAACAGTAGTGCAAAGATTTTTGAACTGATGTACTAGCTTGGCCAATAAGTAGTGTAATCACGCTTTCAGGACAATGAACTCATTTTCTGGTAGAGGGAAGCAGGGGCATTGGGAGGAGGTGTGGTGAAAGCACTGCTTCTTTAAACCACAGCTGACTGTCAGCACTGGCTTAAAATGCCCTCAAGTTGCATTAAACAAGACACAAGAGAGGGGAGGTTACTCTCATTTGGCTCAGATGTGCTTATCCCAAGTGCAGATATTGCCTTAAAACTGTGACTGAAACCAGAAGAGATTGTGATATTAGATAATCTCCACTGCTGAAACTGGAAAGGAAGCAAGTAATACAAACTGAAGCACAAGACCTGAATACTTGACATTGAAATGTTCAGGAACAGATGGATATGAATTGACTGTGAATAGATAGAGGCTGGAGGCTAAAAGATTTTTAGGCATCAATGTAGAGCAGTTGCAAAGCAACCGTCCAAAATGATATAGGGAAAAGAAAAAAAACCCCAAACACCTAGCTAATTTTCAGATGAGGCTTGGCTGGCTTATGAATGAGTCCGTAAGGAAATAACTAAGGAGAGAAAGAAAGGTTATGCAGAATTTGCTGGAAGTTTTTTCTTCTTTATGTGCAGTTTCTTGCAGGCTCAGCTTGGATGATACTCCCGCAAAAGAAACAGTTTAGTTTACAATTAGTCCTACTTAGACTTGGGTTGTTCTGTGCAACTGGATTAATCCAAGAACAGTTCCAGTTTGGGACTGGGAAGCACTTAAGAATGATACAAGAGTCAACTGACAGCCCAAGGAGATTTCCACAGCTTTCCATTCCTCTTGTCTGTATACTTGTCAGATTATAAGAGATGAAAAGTACTTGCTTCCTTTCTCATGAGATGTGAGAATTGGTGATATGCTTTGAAAAAGAAAAGCCTTTGCGGGGGTTGTTATGTTAAAGCCATGAGTGCTACAAATCACACTGACCTCACTGTGGCAAGTTAATTGCCTGATGTTACTTGCATTTGTCTTCACAAGTTTGTTTCCTAGGCAGAGCCAGGCAGAAACAGAAGGCAGGAGGAGATTCAGGCTCCTCTCACAGCCCCTGTGCTCTGGCTTCCTGGACCTGGTCCATGGGCATGGAGAATGAAAGAAGGCCTAGGAAAAAAGCAGGAGAGTATGAGTCTGAAGTTTGGCGGTAGTTGCGGAGAGTGGAGTCAAAGTAGCACACTTGTGTATTTGAAATAAGTACACTTGTGTATTTAAAATAATTCCTTTTAGCCACTGCTGTAGCTTACGCTGGAGGGGTTGGATTTGCTAAAGATATGTCAGTGGCAATACAGATCTGAACAGTATTGTCATAAGTGACAGCTGTCCATCAGGTGATCCTTTATTTCACAAGACAGCATCTCTATTGATCATGTTCCCTCATGGATGTGACCTTGTTTGCTTCCTAATATTTTATGCATGAGGTAAATGTAAAACCCAAAGTCGCCTTTGCAGACAGGCTGAAGAAATTTACTCTCATACTGGAGCCTTGTAATGAACTCTCAGCTCACATCATGGCCAGGATATTAATAGTGGAATTTACTTTCCATTATTACAGAAAGCACTCTCACCTCTATGCTAACAAGCATAAGTCCATTTATTTCAGTCACCTCTCACATATTCTAAACTGAATCAAAGTGGTATAGGGCCTCTGAACACACCCTTTTGTAGTCACAAACACAGGTTTCCATTTTTGCCAATCAAAAAAGGCTATTGTTCTAATTTTTATCCTGCTGATGAGAGTGAAACAACATATAATGCATGTTGGAACTTAACCTGTGAAATGAAGACTGCATTTTTCTGGGTAAAGTCACAGAATAATCTATTACAGCAACATCCTCAAAATATTGCACCTCCATGGGACAGACAGTAATGTGTCTCACTTCTGCACTAATTTCTTGCAGTACCATGTCAACAAACAATGAACTTGAGGCTATTGCTTACTCTGATCTACAATAGCTTTAGCAAACAATTAAATTACATCTCTGGAAATCCATCTCTGCTTTTCTGCTGATGTTTGAGACATAGCATATGTATTATTCTCAAGCAACAGGCTGAGAACCCCTGACATCCTCCTCAGAGGTTAGCACAAGTAGGAGTCCTCAAGTAATGATGTTTACAATCCATTCTACTAATTTTCTAGAGTTCTAAGACATTTATGAGAGTCACATTTTATAAAAATTTAACCCATCCTACAGAATACATAACCATATGCTTGCTATAATTTTGTGTAAGAAACCTGAAAGAAACCTGACAATATTAATTAAGTTTCATAGATTTGAAAGCAATTTCTATATAACTCTTTGAGGCTTTATCTCAATAAACTTCTTCTAGACATAAAGAAAAGACTATGAATTTCAAGATGCTTTCCACGATAGAAAATGCCACCATTTCCATATGGCTATTCCACAGATTCCTTTAATTCTTTGGTGTAAATTTATTATAATTAATTATTAGGTCTGTTAAGACCAGTTTCTGAGAGATGGATCAAGCTTCATATAGGTTGATGCTACTTAATATCTAGATAAGGCTCATACAGGAAAGAAAATAATCTCCCAGCCACCAATCCTGCTTTATTTCTTAGAATGATTACGGTCAGTATGCAGGACTGAACTCTTTACAACCTGTTGACTTTTACTATCACACGACTGCACTTGAGCTTTACATATATTATTACAGAGACATCTGTGTGTGCTTTTGCTATATATCATTATGCAAAGCAGTGATGTGCAAACAGTAATTTCCACATCTGCATCTTTGAAGGCTGCTTTGGCTTCTGTCCATTAGTAAATTATTAGCTACACTAGGCCAAGGCAGTTCAACACTTGCAGTGAAAGCTTCAGGAAAGCGTGGGGTGACCAGCTGCTCTATGCTTTAAATCAGAAATCAGAAAGGTGTCCAAGAATAGCAGGAGGGAGCTCTCAACAACCAGAAATGTTGTCTTTCTGGTGATATTTGACCCTCACCCCTGCTCATGTGAAATCACAGCAAAAAAGTAATATTTCTGCAAGAAAAAGAAGTTGTTATTTTGGGGGCTCTAACTAAATTCAGGCTTTATTGTGATAAAGATGGCAAGGAGAGGATATGTCTTTTATTAGACAATTTGATATAGTTACAAAAAGGACAGAGAAGCTTTCAGACACACCAATATTTTTCAGGTTTGAAAACTAACTCAAAATGCCTATGCGTTCCTGACGCTTCAGTAGCATAAAGTTTCTCTGCATAACAGCAGATAGACCTGGAAAGGACCATGAGGGATTGCATTTTTAATGCCCCTACCCAAGGCGAAGTCCAACTGTATCAGTAACAAGCAAACTGACTGAATGTAGTGGCCTCAGCTACCCAGAATAACTTCTACCTCAGTGAAGTTGAGAAGAGAGAGAAGAGCAGAATTCCTCATTTAATTAAAAAAAAAAAAAAAAGAAAGAAGTTTTTTAGAGTCAGTTCTGGATAACAGTAAGTGAAGGAACATATCACCAAAGAGATACCATTGGGATTTGAGCCAATACAAATGCAAGCTGAAATGTAGCAGTTTGGTACAACCTACACACCAAAACCTCTCTTTTTAGGGCAAATTTAAAGGCAACTTTAATATTCCCTCCTCTACCTTTTGCTAAAAGTAAAATTCTTCAAACCACAAAGAGTTGAAGCGCTGGCTACTTATGAAGCACAAGTCTATTTTTTATTCCCATCGCACAGGGGAAGAAATGCTAGCACTTTTCTGCTAAGACAAGGAGCATGCTGGACTGATTATAAATGGATATCAAAATTGACATTGTTAAGTCACATTATCAGGGCTTTATTTGGTGAGACTCAAAGTCAGACAGAGTAAGTGGGCAGTGGGCGGTGGGCTGCCAAATCAGTAAAAGACCAGTACTTGCTATGGACTGAGTTTTATAATTCATAGCAGTAGCTACGAGACCAGAACCTGTAGACAGACGAGAGCTCACTGCTTACTCTTATTTGATCCCTCTGGATATTTTCTGCAGATGAAATAACGTTAAGCAGGCCAACACCTATAAATCATGCCATATTTCATATGATGAGGGAATTAAGGCAGACCTTCTGATGGTATTGGTCTTGAAGCTCTGCAGAGGTGTTTTTAACCTACCAGGTTCTCTTTTGGAACCCCTTTTTTCATCTTCCCACCACCTATCCCCAGCAGTCAAATTGGAATACCTGGAAGTGGAATAGAGAAAAATGGATTTCCTTGAGATTTCCCATCTACTTTACTGAATCTGAAGCCTAAAATAACTCATAGAATGTGCCTTGCAAAGTTCTTTTTACTTGGAATATTTAATCTTACAATTTGGGCTGAACCATGCATATACTTGAGACATATACTGTAAAAAGAGACATTTTAAAAAACCTGAGAGATTCAGTATTCAGTTAGTTTTACAGCTCTCTCTAAGGAAATTTTACAGTTAAAAGATAACCCTGACAGAGATAACAGATTTGAATCGATTACCTGGATACACCCTTTCTCTCCTCCTTCCCTGTAGCTTTTAGAGAAATCTGTTGCAGCCAGATTTCAGGGACTTTCAGCCCAGCAAACAAATCACCAAGGCAACCTTGACACTGATGTCTGGAACTTGGTATGGAGAGAAACAACAAGCACCTTATATCAGTATCCTGAGTCTAAACTCCATTCAGCATTTCATAGTGCACAGAGCAGAATTGGCTTTTCAGTCAGTTGCCTGTATTGTTTCATGCTCACTGACTTTTTTAAAAAAAGTTTTACTGCTATTTCAGAGATCCTAGCCACTTCTTGAACTCCGTACATCTATAGGCTCTTATTATAAATAAAAAACTTTTCTGTTAATCTCTCAGAGAGATCTTAATTAAAAGAGCCTCAACCCCCCCAAAAAAATATTTAGCTGCTAATCTGCCAGTGCTAGGATTGCAAATAACTGTATCTAATTGGAAATGCATCTTTTGAATCAATAGAAGTGGATGGTTGAATTTAATGCATTCAACTCACCTGTGTGAGGAAGTAGGTCCTTTTCAAAAGCAGTGACTGAACCAGCTGAATAGCATTTTGGTTTGTTGTTTCCTCTACATGAAAGCTACTTATTTTTGATGCAAGAATATTATCTTGGAATAAGTTCATTCAAAAAAAAAACAACCCATTTGTCATGGTATTTAAGCAATTATATCTTTACTTAGCCAGACTTAGGGGGAAAAAAAATAGTGAAGAATAAAAATAGTCTTATCAATTTACTGTCTGCTTGTATTTGATTCCAGATTATGTGTCACAGGTCCTACATTACATTTGGGATGTTTCTGTCCTTCTCAGGAGTGCATGGGGTTTTGCAACCACAACACACAGCTCTTTCACCCATGTTTTTAATTTCCATTAAATAGGAAATAAAAGAGGAGCTGAAAATAGAAATTTATGACTGGTAGTTTCACCCATATTGGGACCATGTGGTCTTGCACTCACTCCCCCCACCTGGTGAGATGGGATGGGAGTCACAACAAAGGGGCCACAAGATTAGGAAGGAAGGACAGGGCCCCAAAACCCAACACAGTGACAGTAGTCCAGGATTTGGCCTGAAACAATAAATTTTCCTTGGGGATTACCTGTAAGCTATAGAAGGCTCATGTCCACCTGAAACCAAGAGGCCAATTTGCCTTTCCTGGACCTTATAGTGGCTTTAGTAATGTGCTGACATGTTACATGCACCCATATATTTTAACCATCATTCAAGAAGCTCAGTGCAAGAGAGCTGTACAGTTCAAAGCAATCCATTTCATTTTATCCAGTAGAGCTAAGCTTCAGCAGTACAAAACTCACATGTTGCAAACAGTAAGGTATGATTTTGCTGTTCTTTAAAAACACTACAGGTTAACCCTTAAAGGTAAGATGCAATTGTTTTTGCACTCACTACTGTTGATAGGGTACATGTTTGCTATTTTCTGCTGTCCTGAAACAAATAAAAGAGAAATCAAAGTTTTTCTGATGTGTGGATTGTACCCTTTCATATAGTAGGTCATTTAAGAAAGCAGCAGACTCCCATTTGAAATCAGCTGATAATTGCTTTCTGCTGAGTGACTCACCCTGCAAAGCAGTATGCCTTATTGTTGGTACTTAAGTTTTAATTTTTTTTTCTCAAGTTGCCCTGAATACTCTGTGGTGAGCCCAAGAAATCTGTCTATATACATCGTTGATTGTTTGATGCAGTCCATTTTTATGGGATAATGGATGACTTTTCAGGTGTGTGAATGTCACTGCTGTTGATGGCAGGAAACAGCTATTTTCTCCTCATCACCTCTTCTCACTACCTTTCCATCAGTCCCTTGATTGAGTACTAATCCAGTTACCTTCAGGAACAGGAAAGCTGACAGCTTGCTAGCCCAGGTGTGTTTGGACATGGTTTGGCATGTGAGGGTATGATGGTTTCACTTGGCTAGTAGCCAAACACAGCTGCTCACTCACTGTCCTCCCCCACAAAGGGATATAGGCAAGGAGACATGTAGGTTGAGGTAAGAACAATTTAATAATTGAAATAAAATAAAACTTAAAATAATAATGATATTAAAATAATAATGATGATAATACTAATAAAATATGCAAATAAGTGATGCATAGTGAATTGCTTCCCACCTGCTAACCAAGCCTGGCATGTTCCCAGATAAAATGATGCTGGAGGAGCAACAATCCCAAAATCAAAACTGCAATCCCAAAAGAGCAAAAGTTGAAGCAAAGGTCCAAGAGATTCAAAAGAGTAAGAGACCCTTATTAATATATTGAACATGACATTTTATTATATGGAATATCCTATTGGTATATCCAGGTGCCAATTTACCTTGTTAATTTAAATATTCCTCACCCCCCCTAGATCTGGCACTTGTAGACTGACAAAACACAAATTCCTTCAACTTCCAGAGACAAAATGAAAACATTACAGAATCACAGAATCCCAGAATCATAGGGGTTGGAAGGGACCCGAAGAGATCATCTAGTCCAACCCCCATGCCAAAGTAGGTTCCTTACAACAGTTTTCACAGGAAGGTGTCCAGGCAGGTTTTGAACATCTCCAGAGATGGAGACTCCACAACCTCTCTGGGCAGCTGTTCCAGTGCTCCAACACCCTCATAGTAAAGAAGTTTCTCCTTAGGTTTGCATAGAATTTTCGGTGTTCCAGTTTTTGTCCATTGCCCCGTGTCCTGTCACCGGGCACCACTGAAAGTATCTTGGCCCCATCCATTTGTCCCCCACACTTCAG
>NW_010325407.1:0-3025 GCF_000700745.2 Antrostomus carolinensis | reverse complement strand
CAGCATCAGCCCAGCATCAAACCAGCATCAACCCAGTATCAATCCAGAATCAAACCAGCAGTTTTTTTCCCCTTGGAAAGGGAAAAGCAGATCCATGTTTGGAGCAGGGTGGAGCAGGGGGGTTTCCTGGGGTGGAGCAGGGGGGTTTCCTGGGGTGAAGCACAGGAGCACCGTGGGGGGATGAACTCAGCCTCCCCGTTACCACCATGTCTTCCACCACCACATCATCCATCATCCCATGGGCTGGGTGAGAGGGCAGGATATGTCCCCTGGCAGGGCTGAGGAGGGGGGCTGGGTTTGGGGGTGTCTAGGTGGATGTTTCACATGCTGGAGTCACTGCTCACCCCCACACACACCCCCAGGATGATGCTTTTGGGCTCGTTTTTTTCTCCCCCGATTTTCACACATTCCAGCCGGGTTCAGCTGCTGAGTCACCC
This sequence comes from Antrostomus carolinensis, assembly GCF_000700745.2. Taxonomy (NCBI): domain Eukaryota; kingdom Metazoa; phylum Chordata; class Aves; order Caprimulgiformes; family Caprimulgidae; genus Antrostomus; species Antrostomus carolinensis. The sequence goes on along the minus strand of NW_010325407.1, from coordinate 2,588 downwards.
TTGGCTGGCTGAGGGACAAGGGACCTGCCAGGGGACAAGGGACCTTCCCACCGCCTGTCCTTGCTTGCAAGGAGAGACTCATCGAAACCAGTCTGGGGAGGAAAAGCACCGGGCACCCTCATTAATGGGGCACCCAGGTCTCTGGGGCACCCTTATTAATGGGGCAGACACATTAATGGGGGACTGTCACCTCTGGGGTGTCCTCATCTCCAGGATACCCTCATTAATGGAGCACCTCAACCTCTGGGACACCCTCACCTCAAGGGCACCCTAATTTCAAGGACAACAGCATCTCTGGGGCACCCTTATTCACTGTGCACCCACATTCATAGGGCACCCACATCTCAGGGCACCGTTATTAATGGGGCAGCCATATTAATGGGGGACCATCACCTCTGGGGTGTCCTCAGCTCCAGGGCACCCTTAGTAATGGGGCACCCACATACCTGGGACACCCTCATTAATGGGGCACCCTTGTCTCTGGAGCACCCTCATCTCCATGGCACCCTTAGTAATGGAGCATCCACATTAATAGGGCACCCTTATTGGGGTGGCACCCACCATCTCTCCCCCCTCTTAATGGGGGACCATCACCTCTGGGGCACCCTTGTCTCCAGGGCACCCACATTAATAGGGCACCCTTATTGGGGGGGCACCCACCATCTCTCCCCCCTCTTAATGGGGGACCATCACCTCTGGGGCACCCTTGTCTCCAGGGCACCCACATTAATAGGGCACCCTCACCTCTGGGACACCCTCATTAATGGGGCACCCACCATCTCAGGGCACCCTTATTAATGGGGTAGACACATTAGTGGGGGAACCTCAGTTCTGGGGTGCCCTTGTCTCCAGGGCACCCTTATTAATGGGGCATCCTTGTCTCTGGGGCACCCTGACCTCTGAGGCACCCACACCTCCATGGCACCCTTAGTAATGGGGCACCCACATTAATGAGGCACCCAAGTCTCAGGGCACGTATATTAATGGGGTATATACATTAATAGGGGACCATCACTTCTGGGGTGCCCCCATCTCCATGGCACCCTTAGTAATAGAGCACCCACATTATTAGGGCACCATCACCTCTGGGACACCCTCACCTCAAGGGCACCCTAATTTCAGGGACAACAACATCTCTGGGGCACCCTTATTAACAGGACAACCTCATCTCTCGGGCACCAGTATTAACTGGACACCCTCATTAAGGGACACCCTCTCCTCCAGGATACCTCACCCTGTTCCAGAGCATCCCCCCCACTCCTACCCGTACCCCATTTTGGCAGCCCCATGGAGAATCCCATGGGCATGGGGACCATGTATCCCAACGGATACCCCAAAAGCAGCCGGAGTGTGGAGGGGCTGAGGAACATCCATCACCCCCCCAGCCTGGGAGCAGCTCCAGGCCTGGCTTTGTCCTCACAGAGTCAGAAACCAGCTGTGGTTTGGAAAAAAAGAGGAAAAATTGAGTTTTCCTCCTCCGTAAGAATGAGACAGAGGGAAGGAGAAGCAGCTCCAGGTCCCAGGCAGCCCCACGGAGCCGCTGCTTGACTTTCCTCCCTGCGTATTATCGGGGGAGGATTTCATTTAACTGATATAAATGATATTTGAGGTACTTTTAATTCCGGTTTCCTCCTGGCAACAGGCTGAGATGAGTCAGAAATCCAAAATAAAGAAAAAAAACAACAAACCAATTTAAAAATAAAGGGAAGTAAAGATAAAACTCCCACTCTTGTAAATAATAACGGTGCAGCTTGTGCCGGAGCTGCTGGATGGAGCTGCAGAGGCTGGAGCCAGCGCAGGCACCCCGAGAGCTGGGTGGTATTTGGGGCCAGATCCTGCAGGATTTTGGGGTGCTGGCATCACCAGCTCAAGGCTCCTGGGTTGTGTTTCTCACTCCGTGCTCCTGCAGCCAGTGGGTCAGGCATCCAGCATCGCTCCCGAGGGGGAAAAACCTGGTGCCAGCGTTTGGTGCTGAGCAAGATGGTACAGAGTCACAGAATCAATGTTGGGGGTTGGAAGGGACCTCAACCCCCCTGCCAGAGCAGGAACCTAAATGAGATCACACAGGAAGGCGTCCAGGCAGGTTTTGAATGTCTCCAGAGAAGGAGACTCCACAACCTAAGGAAGGAGACATGTTGGCAGGATGATGGGTTTACTCAGGCTGGGAAGGAGCAGGGCAGGTTTAACCCTCTGACCACCTTCATCTTGCTTCAACGTGGTGAGCAGGGACTGGAGGTGACACCAGCATCTCCCCCATCCCTAGGGTACCTCATCCCTAACTGGATGATCTCCTGAGGTCCCATCCCACCCCACCAGTCTGGGATTCTGTGATACCACCAGCTGCTTTCCATGACCCCAAAAATTTGGGGCCAAGCGGGTGGTCCACACGGACATTTGAAAATAGCCAAGTCTGGTTTGGCCAGACACAGCACCCGCCGTGCTCCTCGTCCTCACCACGGCCACAAACCCCCCCGTCCCCCCCGAGGGCTTTGGCCAAATATGACCCCAAAGGGGCAGCGGTGGCTGCAGACCCCCCTGGTGCCTCCTCCATGGCTGGTTCCTGTGCCAGCGTTGGGGTAACATCTCTT
>NW_010325406.1:0-26847 GCF_000700745.2 Antrostomus carolinensis | reverse complement strand
CCTGCTGATAGCGATCCCAGAGGAGTGAAAATGAACCCCAAACCTGAAACCACAATCGCAGAAAAGCGAGCCTGAGCAATTCCCAAGAGAATCCCTCACCTTTCTGGTCAACCCTCATTAATATACTGAACATGACGTAATATGATACGGAATATCTCATTGACATATCCAAATGTCAATTCTGTGTTTAACTAACTACTACACTTCCCCCTTCCCAGTCCTTTGCACTTGCAAACTACCCAAACGCATTGTCCTTGTACCTTTTCAATATTCTTCTTATAACAAATCCCACACTGAAACCAAAACACAGTGCTTTCTAGGTACTAAGAAGAAAATTAACTCTATCCTTGTAAAACCAGGACAAGAAAATAGTGAGAGCATGCTGAGTTAATGCATTCAAGATACGTGTTCACATCCTTCTCTGAGAAAAGCTCTTCCAAACCTTCTAGAAAGAATGTATCCTAACTATTATGGATTAAATGCTCAAAGGAGATGAGATTTTAAACACTTCTTGTTGAAGCTAGATGAAATTTGTGAGTCAGAAAGAATAACAGATGAAACTCCAAGATTTATGGTTAGAGTATATGCGGCTTGCTGGGCAACAAAATTTCTAGTCCTTGCTTTAAAGACCATAGGTGTGGGGAGTTTTGTGATAGGGTGGGGGCTGGTGTTGTTATTAAAAAATTAATATGTAGTACCGAGACATGCAATCAGAATGTATTCTCAGATAAATGGATACTGCAGGATTATGAAACTAAAGAGTTACAAGCATTTTTATTTTATACTTAGATAAAAGACTTACACATCAACTTCAGCAGAAAGCACCAAAGATAATCAGATTTAGTATATTCTGCTTGTTAAAACATTCTGTTGGAAGGTAAAAGGGAAGTGTGAATTAACATCACTTACCAAAACTTTGCATAAAAGGTACAGTGGGTGAAATATCATCTTTTAGCAGCTATTTTCTGAAAGCAAGCACTGACTTTAGTCTTCTGGGATGAAGGAAAAGGTTTGGACACATGACTTTCAATTTAAGGCTTCAGACTGAGATTCTTCATTAAAATAGGGAAAAGGGATTTATGATGAATCTCTGTCAAAAGTGATGTTTGTTTGTTTGTTTGTTTGTTCTTTTCTCCCCCCACTAGCCAGTTTAGACAGTTTTTTGTTTCACACAGCTTTAGATGACTCCTTACTTAATGTACAAGGCAATGACAATACATTCTGCAGTTCTTGACTTTCTTTGTGTACCATAGAGAAAGTCTGCCCTGAGACTGAGAAGTTCAAAGCTTTTATTGGATTTTTGCATAGATGCTTATGATCTGAACCTTGAAAGTTATAACATAGAAAACTCTTAATGAATTGTCATAATGTGTTATAAATTGCCTAATATCAGGAAGAATTTTAGAATTAAAATTAATTAGAATTAAATACTTTTCAGGATCTGGATAATGATTAATAAACTCTTAAAATATTATAATTTTCCTTCTTTTTTTCTTGTTGGTTTCACCTTTCCTTAATATTTTTATTTAAATTAATAGAAAAATAAATATCTTAAATTTTAAGATCAGTCTTCAGTATATGATGATCTTTTACTTGTTACTTTTTCTGAAAGATACCGATTTCTGTTCCTGAGGTAGTACTCCTTTGTACTGACAATTGCTCATGATCAATTTTTTCCATAAGTATTTGATGGATTTTTAAGTAGACTGTAGCACAAAGGTTTCATTAATTTGGAGCAAAATATAGATTTCTTAACAAAAATTCTCCACTATGTACTGCAAAAATGTCAGTTCAGCTTCATCTTCTCTGAGGTAAGGTACCATCTTGAAAATTCTACTTTTAACTACAACTACATTATATATATATATTTAAGTCTTACGTGATTTTGGAATGTTTCAGATAAGGGAGGTTTTTTTACCCCTCAAGATTTGTTGCAGGTTGCCCAAACATGATATTTCTTCACTGTCTTTGAAAGCTTTCCAGATTCTGGACACCCAGCTAATATCAGACATGATTTCTTATTCTTTCATAAATACTGTGCAGTCCATGGCAGAAAAGACAGATTAATGGTTTATCTTTTTTCCTACTCTCTTTTAATCTGTGTCTTATTCCATCTTGCAATTTTCAACTTCATTCTTCGCTGATCTCTTATTTTGCACCGTTTAAAATATTTTTAGAAATGTGGTTAGCATCTCTTAATACACATATATATTTCAATTTTCTCTTTCTTTTCTAATGTCACCTTTATCTGTTTTATTGTTTTTCATCATTCTCAGATTTCTATTTTGTCTCTTTCTGTATTTTTAATATTCTTTTTGTCTTTTTTAGCTTTCTTCTTGATGTCTGCAATTCACAATTTTCATTTTCATTTGATAGGTCTTACAAAATTTATCTAGTAATTTTAGAGAATGTTTATTTCTACTAACTTCATAATTATATGACATTGTTATTCGACATAATCATCTACTGTAAACTTTTTAAAACACTAAATTTTCTTGGTAATTGATTCCTTCCTAAATACATTTATTTGTAAATCTTCCCTTCATATATGGCCTGCTTGAAATTAAACATTTATTCTGGTACTTACTCATGCCTAACTGAAAAAGATTTGGATAAACACAAGTCCAGTGACCAGAGTACAATTTAGCATTTCAACTATTTTTGTTGTACATACTTCATTCACTATGAAAATGGCAACCTTCACTTGGTTAACTTTTTCTGATTTCCGGGGCACATTGCTTCAGCCTCTCCTCACTCTTCCAAAACTCCCAATTTTAATATATCCATCTTTCATGTTTTCATTTTATACTATGTCTATTCCAATAAATGTCTGTGCTCCTAAAATCAGTCATAACCAAAACTGTATTATCTTTATAAACCATCAGTACTTATCTGAATATATCATAGTCTTCTTTATATTTTATAGCATTCAATTCATAACTCACCTCCATTTGTCATTTTTAAGTACATCTGTTCTTTCTATGACACATTTCATATAATTCTCCCCCATTATTCAGTCCATGCAGCAGTTCTACCTTTAGTTCCTTAATGGACTAAAGTATAACTCTTGAAATTCCTATTTCTTTATATTATGAGTACCTTTTTTTTCAGATTTCCATAGCTAAAATGAGACTCCTCTCACAATACAGCTGGCAATGTTGCCTAAAATCTTCCTGCAAGTCGTTGTGCCAGTTCATAACCTGAATGGTTCTGTAGTTCTGTTCATTTATTGAGTCTGTACTTTTATTTATAAAACTAGCGGAGTTTACAGTTCTCCCCACTAAAGTACTCTTGAGGACTCAGATCTGACCTGTATCTTTACAATCCTGAGAAGACATACACATGCATAATCATACAGATATGCATACACTCACTGAAACTCATGTCAAATCCTGCATAAGGCTTTGCAGGATCAACAGCATAATTCTTACACCTGAGGAAGGACCAGCACATACTCATATGCTATATAACACGTTGTTTATCCTTTTTCTAGTGAGTTGATCTAGACACAAACAAGCTTTTTGCAGAATTATTTTAACATATTCATAACTGTAAGCCCCAGAGAAGCAACCTAGACACATGGAAGTGTGAAGGCCAGTTTGATTTGCATGATCACTCATAATTCCTTTTACTGAGTTGCATTGTATTGTCATTATTTGATTTTATAAATTAAACCAGGCTATTACTCCTCTATTAATGAACTGGCATAAGCATTGTGGAGAATATGTGTCCTACAGTGTGTGAGTCACTCTGCATTCTTGAAGGATAAGTTTTGAGTTTTAGCATAACAATCTCTGTTATCTTATTTCCTCATATTTGTTTATAAAGGGGCAGGGAATTGGAAAATATTTGGAAGGAATACTTACAGTTAAAAGACAGTAGACATGATAGAACTAACACTGGCCAGATAATAAATCATATACAAGATTATATACTTTGCAGTTCATTTTCCTTTTTCCCCAGCTTCACATACCTTCAAAAATGTAGATATAAAATGTACTTCAAAGTAATTGAACTTCATGCAAAAATGTGTACAGAGGATTCCATACAAAAGAGTAATATTACTATCATGACAGAGTATTCTAGTTCTATTGCCTAGCTCTAACTATAGTAACACCATTTGTACAAATTTAATGATTGTACATTGAATATTTGAAATCTGTAAGTTTTACAGAGCCTTTACCATTAACTTTATAGATCCAGATCCAAATGCTTGACTATAACATAACATGCCTAATCTAACCATTATCTGAAGAAATTCTTTTCAACTACAGCCTTATTCTACTGTGTGTTTCCATTCCTTATACTCAAGATCCCAAAGCTTCTCAAACTGTGCCTCCTATTTTAAGATTGTTTATGTATTTTACTAAATAACTTTAACATAAAATGCATCAAACACCTGAAAGCAGACCCTGGAATTCCAGACACTGGCTTCTAAGGGCTTTAATCACTAAGAACACATCTCTGAGCTTATTTTAGACAGTAGGATGATATGTGTCATGTGCTAACAGTAACTATCTTACTGCATACTATCTTACATGTGCTAACAGTAACTATCTTACTCCTGTAAACATCCAGGTAGGCAGTTCAGACATAGATGAATAGACTGGATCATAGGATCTTATGATAATTCAGAAGGTCTTCAAGAAGTCTGCAGCTCAACTTCTGCTCAAAAATGGAAGAGCTCCAGGTCAGATCAGTTTACTTGGAGCTTTTACCAGTTGGATTTCAAAAGCGTCCAGGGATGGACACTGCATGATCTCCCTTGTCAGCCTTTTCCAATGCTAGCTTCATTATATTAAGAAGAACAGTTCCTTGTCAGTACTGAATAAGTCTGCATGCAAATGTTTTAGAAGGTACCCTGAGTGAATAGCAGCATCCATTTACACCCCCAGCTACAGTATCTGGGTGGAATTTTTAAGTTATGTTTTCAACATGCCTTGGGAAAATCCTGTCCTCTTGGAAAGTTGTATCCAACTTTAAGGCTATTAACTGTCTTCATAAATGTGTACAGACAGTAAGTGACTGACAACATGGCTCTGAATTTCACTTAGGAGGTAATTCCATAATTAACCACCAAAAAGCACTTTATTTGCCAGAAGAAGTAAAATTTCAATCCTCTAAGGTGTTTTGCGGGGTGGGTTTTTTTGTTGTTTTTTTTTTTTTTTTTGTTTGGTTTGTTGGGGTTTTTTTGGAGAGGTTGTTGATGTGGAGTTTGAGGTGTTTTTTTTTTTTTTCCTCCCCTGGAACAGGCACAGTTGTTGGTGTTGTCACAGATGAAGTATCTCACATGGTTTATGATTTAGCAGTAATTTGGGCTTTATTGATGATGTGAGGTAAATCAAAGGTTTATATCAGCTTTTAATAGTTGTTTAGTTTAAAGATTAACAAAGTGCTTCAGTGTAAATATGCCTTGGAATTGGACTGATATGATTTGAAATATGATTGGAATAATGACTTAACTACAAGTTCGAGAATTACAAGGATCACACTAACTTAAAAATTATTCTAAATATATATATGTGTGTGTGAGTGGGTACAAAGCCTGCAAAACACTAGAGACAGAGAGACAAATAGATAATAAGTAAGAAATATATGGATCCAGTAAAATATGTAAGCAGAGGTGTTAGTGTATAAAAAGGTTCTCTCTTCTCCCTTTATAAGAGAGGTACAGAGAGGAGACTAGCCTGTAGTTAAAAGTTCCCCGTTTTCTTCTCAGGTTAGAGTAAACACCCATAATGCATTGGCATTCCTTAGCAGGCAAGGGTTGAGCCTCAAGAAATAGAATTTCGCCGGGTCCTTATGTGGCCTTTGCCTGCAGATTGTCCTGAGAGGTGTCCTGGCTGGACACAGCCCTCTCTGATCCAGGAGAGCTCAAAGGGTCTGTCTCCCATTTGGGTCGCTATTTATAGGGTCTGAAATAATTGACTTTTGTCAGGTACTTACCCATTTCGGCCCACCCACCTCAGATGATGTAATGTTCTGGTGTTGCCACAGTGCATCACCCCCCTGAGGCACCTATCCAAGTGCAGGTGCATGAGGTTGTTAAGAAGAGATTATCTGCGGGAGTACCAGGTTCATTGCTCAACCTTCTGAGTCACCAAGGGGAAGCAGGAATCAGATACCAGGGAGGCTCTGCACACTTGAGTACCCAGCTTCACAGTTTGTTTCCGTCTCATCCTGATTAATGTCTGATCCTGAAGGGGGGCAATCACAGCAGAAATCAAGTGTCTGAGGAGGGCGGGGGATTGCACCACCACAGGGGTACAGTGCTATTCCGACTATGTCTGGATAATTTATGTTCGGTGACTCTTTATGCCCAGCAAGCTCAACTCTATGGAAAAACAGCTATACATACAACCTCCTTTAAGTATCAGCTTTTAACCTTTTGAAAACTATCGAAAAACATACAGTGAAACTATTAAAAATGCAACGAGTAGCAAGAATACTTTCAACTGGTGGTAAACATCTAATTTTTTTTCCACCGAAACACTACATAAAAAGTAAGCATCTGCAAAGACTGATATGTTTTTTTCTCTTACTACCTATAGTATCTCTGAGACTGAAATATTCAGACTGTCTGGTCTGTTTATGTATTTATTTTTAATTCTGCAATAATGGATTTGCCAGTTATTACATAGAACACAAATAACAATATTGATACTTTCTCCATGTTTGAAGTCTATTACGGATGTGGCTTCAGGTTTTTATAATTACAAGAAACTCTTAATTTATGTTCATACTGTGCATTTTAAATTATGAAACAGAGAAAAAAATAGATATTCCAGAATCCATAATTACAGGCTGGACCATTTAAATCATCTGAGTCTATGAAAGGTGGTAGTTTGTTTCATCCAGAAGGTATGTAGCACACAGACTTACAGAAAACTAAAAGTAGAGGAAAGGAAGAAGTTCTAAGAAATGCACTATGTATTGTATCAGTGGGTGTTTACAATACATTAAAAAGGTGATTACAATACGCTAAAATCTGCTCTTAGTCAAATACCAGTGAGTCAATGAGTCAATGAATTAAGTCACAAAACCATTCTAATTTCTGTAATAATTTTATAAATATTAGGAGATTGTGTTAAAAAGAGATATCTGAATATTCTGTTTATAACTAATCTTCTTTCAAACACAAAGAAACAAACCCACTATGTTTATTAAATAAATATATATGCAAATATATATTTAATTATAATATATAAAACAAATATAAATTTATTGTTTCTAAGAAGACAGAAAATTTTGAAAGAGAATGCTCCATATGCAACCTAAAAAATCCCCTAAAACCCAAAAGCAATGCAGAATGACATATCCAGTTATTTCTAGCTGGAAATACCCTTTTAAATCTTAACCAATGCCTCAACTAATTAGCCTCATTAATACTATCCTAATGCCTTTTGGCTTCTGAAGGCCAAGAACAAAGTTTGAACTTGTAAACAAATGTATTTTAATTATAAAGAATATTACATCAAGCACCTAGAAATGAAGCCTGTTTGATTAGAGTTAGCAAGCCCCAAGAGCACTTTATGAAAAATCTGCTTGCAAATCCTAACCGTTTTTTGTGCAAATAGTTATCGAGGAATTTGGCATGGTCCAAAACCCGAAGGGGTTCTTGTTCTTTCAAAAGCTTTTAAAAGCAAATGCACTTGATAACTCAGGATGTCAGCATTAAACATTTCAGGAAGATAGACTAGTCATATGTTTATTAATCTCTGCTCTGAAACCATCAAGGCCCGATACCTTTGTTGACTTAAAAGTAAGACTAGGTTTATTAACCCACTTTACAGACAAAAATTAATTGTTGTTTTGTACTGAATCCTCTTAGAAGGCAGCATAAATTGACTTTAATTTGAATTATATCAATATTTTGTGAATGGTGTGTCCTATCTGTAGTAAGTCTATGCCAGGACAAAGAAAACGTGTCAGTAGTTCCTGCCTACATGCTCATATATTTAACGAAACTCTTTAAATGGTGCAACACAATAAAAACCCTTAATAGCATGTGGGCTACTTGGTAGACATGGTTTTACAAAATTAGTTAAGTTCATCCATGTGTTCTAAACTTTAAAAAATATCATTACATGACTTAGATGTATTGAAAGTATGGTATATGCACAATCTTATAGTGATCACTCAAGGTATTTGAATAGGCAATGTGATGGCAGCTGAAACTGTGTATAAATTAAAAAGAAGGTGATTAGAAATAGGAAAAAAAACATATGGATACCTAAAGGCATTTGGGAGAGTGATGCCCTCAGTTGTAAAGAGAAAAGAAAAACATCTTTCCCATCAAAAACATTGTTTCAGTATAATGCAGTTGTAAAAACAAAGCCAAAATAAACCAAAAGTTTCCTCTCAGGGGAAAAATAAAAAATGTGATCAACAAAAAACTCAAATTAATAGTTTAGTGTGAAAGATAAAAAATATAAAATACTGATGGACATTACTATTGCAGTATTGAAATCAGTTTATATACTAAACAGGAATGTTATATTTATTTATAAACTTAATATCATAAAAGAGATGATAGGCACAAGAAAAGTCAAGACTGAAAGAATTTAGTTTAAGAAAGTGTTTAACATGATAATGATACTTAAAAGCTGGTAAGATGTTCCCCTTTTCTTTTTACCATTTCTCTGAGCAGTAGCAAGTGAGCATGCAACAGGAATGAAAAGCAAAGTACTGAATACTGATCAAAGGACTATATTTCATAGAAAGCATAGGTAGCCTACTATTACTGTAAGTTATCAGTCAGATAAAAAAAAAAATCAAGATTCAGGGGGGAGTAATCAATAAATGACATGTACCTTGAAGGGCATGATAAAACGACTTTTGGCTTCAGCTGTTCTAGAATTTTACCTAGTGTTAGTAACTAGAACAGGCTACCAACAGTCTTCCAAAGAAGTTTTAAACCTGGTGTAAGATTTGTTTGTATTAAAATTTAAGTTAACTTCTAACCAAAGGTTTTACACTGTGGGTAAAAGAGAACACACTATATACATGGACTCAAAAGTTTATTTTTCATGTAATTAACGTCTTTAAAAAGTGATTAAAATAAATAGTCACCATTTCTCGACTTAAATAAAAAATAGTACTCTGAGTATGTATTAATATAGAAAAGCCTCATTAATAGCCTTTAAATTGTTATACAGAAAACTTACTAATATCTAGCCCTTATACTGTTCTCACCCTTGCAATGTCTCTCTTATGGCGATGGAGACACTCTCCAGCAGAGAAATAAGGGGTATCACAGTGAGCCATCAATATCCCAAGGCCTTCATTGAGAGGGGTATGATGTTCATGGAGAGGGTCCTCGGTACTGGAGTGTATTTTGGGCTCATTTTTGTTTCCTTGTCCCATGCTGCTGCCTTCTGGCTGCTCCCAGCTGAGTGTGAGTGTGGTCCCACATCCTCCTCAGGCTCAACCTCCCCATGGGCTCTTGTTTGTTGGGCAGCAACCCCCTGGTTTTGCCAGACACTTCCCACAGAGGCACTGGCAGAGCTCAGGCTCAGGCAGGGGAGGCAACAGGCACTTGGTCCCGAGGCAGGAGCTGAAACCAGCTCAGTCCAGCTGCGGCCAAGGTGAGTCCTGAGCCCGGAGCTTGGTCTGTAGTTGTCTTTTGATTAATATTGGCAGACAAAAAATGTATTTACTCAGCTACAGTGCAGTTAGAAAGAAACTCCTCCATCTTATTAATAATATTTGTCCAGCAAAGTACCTGGTTCAAACCCACGTACCAGAATCAAGCCACTGGTCTGACCCAGTGACATATAATGTTTAGCCAATGTATAGGATACCAATGACATTTAACATTAGTTCCAGGCACAGAGCACTTGATTCAATTCACCTTAGGCATTTGCCTGAGGACTGTAAGGCAGGAGCTGTTGCTGATGTGATTTTCTCTTTAGTTTTTATTAAACATTTATACAGTTTCTACCTGATGTAATTTCTCCTGATGTTAGCTTAGATAAACTTCAGACTGTAAGACTTATGAATTCCTGTGCTGGTAGCAAACCACTCAACAATCTTTGACACAGAAATGAACGCTGTTAGACCTTCTGTAAAATGAAACAATTATAAATCATATATACCAATATCTTCATGATGTTTATACAGCTCATACATACAGCACGGAAAATAAAAAAAAAAAAAAATTAAAAAAAAAAGATTGAAATTCAAAGAAAGTGCCAGGATGCATCTAAGTATTTTGGAATATCAAAACAGTCCTCCTTTTCCCTTTGCTACTTATACTGCCAGCCTATCTGGTATACCATGAGCAACATATGTCTCAACATATCAAGAAATAGAAAAAAACCCTAAAAAACCCCAACAAAACAAAACAAAAAAACAACCAAAAGACTGACTAGTGTAAAAAAAAATCAGCTCATGATCTTATCTTTTCTGGACTTGGTTTACTTAACTTCTCAGCTCCTAGATCTTTAATTTCATTTTGGTCTGAACTGTAAAATTAAAAATAAATACATTCCTCTGAAAGCTTACATGTTCACCCAAACCTCCTTCTACTGCCAGTGGAGACAGATAGCTTACATCTGTACTGTTAAATAAAACAGTGCCAGGAGGGAAAGTCAGCGTTGGACTGCTGATGATCCATACTGCTTAGCTGTTTGCATGCTCCCTGGCATATTATGTGCCATTCAAATTAGTGCTTTCTAAGATATTGCCTGGGCATGATTTAGATGTTAACATATGCTAGGGATCATTTGCCGTAGACAGTAGGGAGAATAATACATCATCTGTCTTTCTGTGCCCTACAAGCTCCTCCAATATTAGCCCAGTTGGCTTTTTGTCTTCAAATACCCACTACATGATTTCACCCCACACACCAGGGCTGGCCACACAAGCTATCAGTTTATTACTGTGAAAACATCCTCATAATGAACTGTAACACATATCTCCAATTTCTTGACTTACTTTGAACTGAACCCCCTCCTTCACGCAGACATGCACACACAGAATTAGAATTATTTGTTAGCTGTTAGAGACACCATATGGGCCCTTAAGAAGCTTTGGGCCAAACACTGTACAGTGTGAATTTAGTGAGTCTGTGCCAGCTGGCCTCAGGGTCAGACAGTGGTCTCTGCTTTATTTTATTTAGCAATATGACATAATAACCCCAAGGGTAATTTGGCCAATCTAAGTTCTGGTTCACCATTTGATGATGTCAATCATTCTGTTTTCACAGAAGTTATGTTGTGACTGTGCACAGACACACACACACACAGAAACATTTAGGTATGTATAATATATATGGGGAATTTGAGCTCTTATCATTACCAGTGCCTATTCAAAGCAATCAGTCCTTAGCTACCATATCATACATTGGTTGTGAGTATGCAGTACCATGGAGCTGTTGCTGTACAGTTAGTCTGACAGATCTCTGTTACCAGAACTGAAGATTTGTCATGATGGAAGAGTAGTAAACAGACATCTTTATTCTACCCTCTCTTATTCTCATATCTAATCCTTTTCTATGACTGAGTTTCTAGGCAATTCCCAGTCCATGGCGCTCATAACCAGACTGCATGCCTCAGAGATGCTATTTCCCCAGGCAGCTGCCTTATCCTATTGCTCAGTTGTTTGTTTTGCTGAGGTTTTGTTGGTTTTCATTGGAGGAGAGGGGAGTCCCTTCACATCTTTTCTTAAAGAAAAAGCAGACTTTTCCCTGCTTCCAACATTGTGTTTCTTCAATGACTCTGAATTGTCCATCAGTGAATTTACATGTTTTTTGAAGTTCATCTTTCAACCTGTGCCCATGATTTCAAGGTGTTTGCAGTTACCCCTTGTTTAGACTGTACATCATAAGACACTCCTGGTACCAAGCTCTGGTTCACAAAACAGGTTGTCATAACAAATTGATGACAAGCTTAATAAGCAGACCTAGGTCTTTGCACAAATAGCATAGGGCACAATTTCTAGCAACAGTAGTACTAGTTTTTACTGGGCCACTGAGTGCAAAACTGCAGTTTATGCAGTTAAGCTGCTTTAATGTGCTTGTGTTTGGATTCAAAACATTAATTCTAAAGTCTGCTGAGTACACTTCTACTTTCATATGTGCCACAGACCTCCTCTTTTGCTACAGAAAAAAAAATCCTCACTGTGGTGTATTTCTTTAAGGCACATTAGTTACATAGGATATTAAGGCAGCTCCTTCAAGTCCAAGAACAATGAAAATGCATCAGTTAAAAAATATGGAATTCAACCTGAAAGCTCTTTAACCATTTGAACAACCACATTTATTTTTTTATGCAGCTTTCTTGATCCACCACTTACACCAAGCCTTTAAAAATCTATCACTGTGTGTCTTGCCTGTACTTTCACATAGTCTTTTGTATTACAAAGCCAATCATCTTTTAATTTATAATATTTTTATTAATATGGAAAAATATATAAAAACTTATCTTAACACAATAATTTGAAGGCTTTCTATTTTGCTTCCTTGCAGCATTGTTTTCTCATTATTCATCTTCACATATGGCACTTGTGGTGGGTTGACCATGGCTGGATGCCGGGTGCCCACCATAGCCTCTCTATCACTCCCTCTCCTCAATTGGACAGGTGGGAGAAAACATAATGAAACTCGTGGGTCGACATAAGGACGAAGAGAGATCACTCACCAATTACTGTCATGAGCAAAACAGACTTGACTTGGGGAAAAATGAATCAAATTAGAGGAGGATAATGAGAAATAAAATCAAATCTTAAAAACAAATTTCCACCACCCCTCCTTTCCTCCCAGGATCAACTTCACTCCTGATTTTCTACCTCCTCCTTCCCTCCAGCAGCACAGGGGGATGGGGGTTGTGGTCAGTTCATCACATGTTTTTTCTGTCACTCCTTCCTCCTCAGGAGGAGAACCCCTCACATTTTTTCCCTGCTCCAGTGTGGGGTCCCTCTCAAGAGAGATAGTCCTCCATAAACTTCTCCAATGTGATTTTTTCTCATGAACAACAGTTCTTCATAAGCTGCTTCAGCATAGCTCCTTTCCATGGTGTGCAGTCCTTCAGGAACAGACTGCTCCAGCACGGGTCCCCCACTGGTCACATGTCCTGCCAGCAAACCTGCTTTGGTGTGGGGTCCTCTCTCCACAGGGCCAAAGGTTCTGACAGGAACCTGATCTAGCATGGGCTTCCCACGGGGTCATAGCCTCCTTCAGGCATCCACCTGGTCCAGTGTGGGGTCCTCCATGGGCTACAGGTGGTCTCCACAGGGCCAAAGCTTCCTTTAGCCACATCCATCCGCTGCAGTGTAAGGTCCCCTATAGGCTCCAGGTAGATATCTACTCTACTGTGGACCTCCATGGGCTGCATTAGAATCTCTGCTCTGATGCCTGGACCACCTCCTCCCTCTACTTCTTCACTGACCTTGGGGTCTGCATAGTTATTTTTTTCATATATTCTCCTTCCTCTCTTCTGGCTGCTATTCCACAGTAGTTTTTTTGCCTTTCTGTCATCACAGAGGAGTTACCACTGTTACTGATAGACTCAGCTTTGGCCAGTGGTGGGTCCATCTTGGAGCCAGTTGGCATTGGCTCTGTCAGACACAGGGGAACTTTCTGGAAACTTCCCGCAGAAACCACCTCTATGCCCCTGCCCCTCCGCTCCCCTCCCCACCTCCCCGCTACCAAAACCTGGACATGTAAACCTAATACAGCACTAGAGAAAGTAAACAAAAAAACTCTGACTAATAAACCTTCCTACATTTTCAGATACCTTTTTTTTTGTTCCAACTTTAAGAGTGGTCAAGTGTGATGGAATACTATTTGTTTCTTTTCATATCTTTTTAGAGTAGTCTACTTGAAAAATATAAATGATCCAGAGAACTGAATTAATTAACTAGCTCTCAGCTTCACATTAATCTTGCACTTCATTTTCATTCTGATTTTGGTTAATCAATGACATATGCATTATTTTAATCAAATACTTGATTAAATTATTTAATAAATACTTTTTCAAACTTCAACATTAATTGCACTGCAACTGTTGGAGCAGAGAACCAGCCTATGGTCATTCAATTGTTTCACGCATGGGGAAGACATTATCTTCTACTTTTTTTGAATATTCCTATACATATTCAACAAATATTTTGGAAAAGTCAAAGATACAATTCATTTTTATCTCACACCCAACTTATTGGAAACTCATTTATTGTAGCCTAAAACTGTGCACTTTTTGATTTAAAATTATCACAGTAGCCTGAGTTCAATTCAATGAAATATAATGGGTTGTCATATTTGCCGGTATCATCCACATCTGATTATGCCAGACAACATAGGATGCTTTCTAATAACTATAAGTTCATTGTACTGCCTGAATTTTTCAATAAATTGATGGATGCTTATGATTTGATCATCACTGCCTAGCATAAGTTTTGTGTCTGCATGATCCTGAATTATTCACATTACAATGTATTAGATTTTATGTAATTTAAATATTAGTATATTAAGCTTAAATTGAGCAGATGGTTTGAGAACAGCATTTCACTAGAGTTGGGTGCTTATAAAAGTAATCCCCTTCTGGATAAAAACTGAGATTCAGTCTGAGGATAAACATGAGATCTATCTTAATATCTGTGTACAAACTTTTAATTTCTAGTATGGCTGGAGCTCTGAAGACTCAGAACAATATAAGCAACTAAGAAAAGATGTCTATTCTAATAACTTTATAAATAACTATGAAGTTATGACTTGTCATTAAGTCCAATGTCACTGTTTCTACATATCTTTCTGGGCTAATTGGTATTAGTTAATTAACTGATCTTTTAATCACTGATCTCATGAAGGAAGTTACTGTAGTTCCTTCATATTTAACCAGACTTCAGGAGAGGAGTTGGTGACCTAATTTTAGCTTGAAGAGAAACAGACAGTAAGAACTGGAAAAACTATAAAAAATCCTTCCTAATAGAATTTTTTTGATCCCTAGAAAATATTTTCTTATTTAGGTTTGGTTTTTTTTTCTAGTTGTAGAGCTCTTCTGTCTCTAGGAACTCTTCCCAAGCATTTTCAACTTACTACTAGATGGCTTCCTAATTTTACTATAGCATCCTACAGTACAATTCAGGAATTAATTTTCTCTGTCAAAAGGGTTTTCCAGAAGGAGGTATTGTAGCAATATAATTTTTCACAAGAGCTTACAATCAAGAATAGGTCTTGTGTCATCAATATTGCTAATAATAATAATAATAAAAATATGAGACTTGCTATATAAAAGAGTGCTTTTATAATGAATCTAAGCTGATTCTTTCCATTAACATTTGAATACTAGGGAATTAGGGATCAGTGCTTTTGCATTAATTCTGTGTTTCCTTTCTGTACACCACCTCAAGTGTTTGCCACTAGGTGCAGGTGCGGTTGCAAATTCATATAGTGTAAATACATTGTTTGGCTAATCTTTGCTGTAAAAAGATCAAGCCTTTTTAAACAAGATTTCTGGTTTTATAACTCACTGAAGCACCACAATTTCACTGTAAGCAATAACAATTCATGATTATCATATAGTGCTGATTTAGGGGTTGACTAACAAATTATTAGAAAATATCTCTACTGTAAATAAACAAATGTTAAGCTTTTGCTATCATTATTATTACTTAAATTTAATCTAAAATAATAACTTGTTTTCCCATCAAATTACCTGATAAAATATTTTACTTTGAGTTGAAATAAATCCTAAGATCCTCAGAAAACTAATGTAAATGTAACAAATATGTTTACTGTCTATAGAAAGGCAAAACCTTCCTGCAGTGACTTAAATCAAGAAAGGGTACAGAACTTTTTCTTTCTTTTTTTTTTTTTTTTTTTTTCACTAGCTTGAATGATCCAATAGAAATCTATTTAAGGATGCTTTGTTTTCCTTGCACTGATGAGTTTTGACTATCCATGTGTCACGGTTTAGCCCCAGCCAGAAGCTAGGACCACACAGACACTCCCTCATTCATCAACCCCACCCCCTCCTGGTGGGATGAAGAGGAGAAAATATAACAAAAGGCTCAAGGGTCAAAACAAGGACAGGGAGGGATCACTCACCAGTTATGGTCACGAGCAAAACAGATTCGACTTGAGGAAAAATTTAATTTAATTTGTTACCAATCAAATCAGGATAGGATAATGAGACATAAAACCACATCTGAAAACACCTTCCTCCCACCCTTCCTTTTTTCCCAGGCTCATCTCTGCTCCTAATTTCTCTATCTCCTCCCTTGCAGAGGCACACGGGGACGGGGAATAGAGGTTGCAGTCAGTTCATCACATGTTGTCACTTATTTCACACATAAATATGTTCCTAAGACATGTGTCTTACACTCTTAAGTATTTTACAGCCTTTATTTAGTCATATTGCATACAGGTATCTGTCAGGAAGAAGACAATGCATTTTTAATAGCCAAGTAAAAAGATATACTGAAGTTTCTACTTTTGCATCTTCATCTTCCAAGGTCAGTTCTGGTTTTGTTTTAGTATGTTACTGAAAGCTAGCAATTTCTTTCACTTGTCAGCATCCAACTGATATTCATAATCCAAACAATTATTTTCCTGTCAAGAGAACAAAAGAAACAAGTCACCTTTGATTCCATGATAAAAATGAGATTTGTCACTCAACACTGGAAAAGAAATTAAGTGCTGCAAACTTCAACATCTAATGATTTCTATTTATTTCTTTATTAAAGAAGGGTAAAAGTATATTTTTTACCTAATGAAATAAGCACTGGTTTTGATTCAAGATCATATTACTATAATAATAATCAAAAAGTATGTTTTAACTGCAAAGAACTTCATTTAAATTTTGGTTAGACAAAGATTCATCTACGTGCTGTATATTTCTTTTGGGGTAGGTGGAATTTTGTTTTTGTCTCTAGCTAGGCCTTTCAGAATTAATAAGGTAGTGATCATCATCTCATAGTAGAATGCACTACAGTCTTTCTATGATCACTACTGTAAATATTTTAATCCTACTGTGAGCAGAACTAAATTTCTACAAAAATGTGCAGAACACAGAGATACTAAAATATCTCATAAAGTGAGATATAATGAGCCTAATTATTTTCTGTTACCTCCAGAAATCTGAATAAAAGCAATGTGAATGGAGTTACTCTGCTTTGCCCAGGTATCAGAGAAAGCAAAATTTGACTTGATTAATCCAAATCACTTTTCAACTTGTGAAAGGTGTTTTAAAGGAAAGCTTCATTTAACACTTAAAGACAGGATACTGCAATCAGAAATATCACAAATAAAGCTCCCATTTACCAGAATATAAATCAAGGTTTTAGTAAGTTTATTTCTAGAACTTCTTAAGTGGGGATAAACAGTTAGAGTCACTGATTTGGACAGAAGACTGAGAGGAGGCAAGAATTATATTTGGAGGTCTGTGAGTGATCTGCAAGTTGAATTCAGTCAAAAGTTTTATGCATCTTAATATCAATTTCTAAATTTGTGAAATAAGGTTAATGATATCACAAGAATATTAAGATGTGTAATAATTAGTTGTACTGGTTTTTTTAGAGTAACAGAACAACACTGTTTACTGTAATAATGTGCTGGAGTTCCAAGGGGTCTTTAAACATGACTCACATTCTCAAAAAAACCTACTTTGGCCTTGGGAATAGAATATAGAACTGCAGGATGGGAAATGCAATTTTTTTTCCTGTCCTTTATTGATCTATTGAATACTGTGAGGTTTTATTATTTTGCTTCTACTCCTCCTGTAAATGGAAGGAAGTATGCTAGTAAAATGTTCTGTCTACTGACACAGAAAGATGATATACTTCAGTATTTGACAGCTGTTCATGGAAAACATCTTGAATTAAATTTTAAAAAGTTAAGTTCTGCTAATAACTCTTTGTTGTGTTTTAACTCCAGCCGGCAACTAAGCACCACACAGCTGCTCACTCACTCCCCTGTGTGCACAAGCAAAGCAAAACCCAAGGAACTACTTCGCATCATCAGGCAGGTGTTCAGCCATCCCCAGGAAAGCAGTGCTTCAACACAGTCATCACTCCAAACTTCCCCTTTATATGCTGAGCATGACATCATATGGTACAGAATATCCCTTTGATGAGTTGGGGTCAGCTGTCCCACCTGTGTTCCCCCTCAACTTCTTGTGCATACCCAGTCTACTCACTGGTGGGGTGGTGTGAGAAGCAGAAAAGGCCTTGATGCTGTGTAAGCACTGCTCAGCAATAACAAAAACATCCCTGTATTATCAACACTGTTATCATCACAAAATCAAAACGTAGCCCAATACTAGCTACTGTGAAGAAAATTAAGTCTATCCCAGCCAAAACCAGCACACTCTTGCATTTCCACAGTTTGTCCTAGTCCCTCCAGTACTAACACTATGCTATAGCTGATCATCTGCTTTGTCTACGTGCATTTGTGTGCATGTGGTGGTACATTGATCAGTCATTGTAATATGTAATTTCTGAAGTTTTGTTTAGGAGCAATTTATGAGTTCTTTAGTAGCAATTTATGGTTTAGACAAGTGGATATTGAGGTAGATATACTGAAAACTGGCTGAATGGATAATCCCCAGAGGGCTGAGATCGGTGCGACCAAGTCCAGTTGGAGGCAAACAACTAGTGTGTACTCCAAGGGTCAATACTGGACCAATACTCTAACATCATTATTGACCTGGGTTATGGGACAGAGGGCACCCTCTGCAAATTGGCAGGTGATACAAAACTGGGAGGAGAGGCTGATAGACTAGAAGGTTGTGCTACCAACTAGAGGGACCTGTTCAGCCTGAAGAAGAGAAGGCTCAGGGGTATCTTATCAATGTGTATAAATACCTGATGGGAGGGAATGAAGATGAAGCAGGCTCTTCTCAGTAATACCCAGTGACAGGACAGGAGGCAAAGAACACAAACATAAAAGTATGAAACTCCATCTGAACAAAATAAAGCACTTCAGTGAATAATAGTATGGTCAAACACTAGTGCCGGATGTCTAGAGAGATTGCGGAATCTTCATTGGCTGATCTGCTCTACCTGGTCCTGCTTGAGCAGAAGGATTGGACTAGTTGATCTCAAGAGACCCTTTCCAACCAATACAATTCTGTGACTGTGAATTTAATTCTTGTAACAACTCTAAAGTGTCTACACTACTGGAAAATACCAGACTGAAGTGCTGCTATGTACCATTTTCCACCTAATCTGCTAACCTTACTTACAGATGATTCTTGCCCAGCACTGTTTACTGAAAAGTAGACTTAAATATTACTGGTATTTTGAGTAGAGTGCTCATCACCACATACACTTCACTCAGCCTATTTTAATAACAAAAATGTGAGGATTATCCCTTTGTGAAGCTGAGATCTAGATATGTCCATTGAGATGATTCTGTTCTATGACAAAAGGTAATCTTCCTGCCTGTGACCATAGTCCAGCCACTCAGTTTTAAGGGTGCTACAGTACAGCTTTCATAAAAAGGAGTCAGAGAAGACCTCGGTATATATCAGTAAATTATTTGTAGCATTAAACTAATATAATTATGTAAACAGTTTTAATGTGTTTGAAATTCAACAAAGAAAAATGAAACAGGATAGATGTCAGTTACATTATATGGAATTTTCAGCTTTTCTTTATATGAATCTTAAGTCCAGGTCCTACTGGTGGGTTTGGGGATTTTTCCCATTTTTACACATTGTCCATGAGATTTGTTTGTATATATTTACACCATACATTTACCAATGCATCCTTCCATGCTTTTCAGATAGAAGATACATGCACTAAATGATAAAGTAATTCACAGATTGAGGTAATGTCAGTTAAGGAACGCTGTTAGAAAAATAAATATATATACAATTCAGTAAAATTCTACTGGAAAAGGTATCTCAAATCTTTACTTCAGACCTGTAGTCACAAATTTGTATCACATAGTCAGCCTTGTTTGCAAAACAATTCTGAGTGCATATTGAACAACATCATTACATATCTCCGTTGCCCAGTCCCATGCAGATTCATCCAAAACCCATATGATTTCTTATTTTTGCTAATGGTCTGGATGATGACAAGTATAACCTAGAGATCATGTCCATTGCATTTACTTCTGAGTTAATCTAGTTGTTACTGTCAAAAAATTGGAAACAAGCTTAGAATTTTGATACAAAGATACTCACTTTTGAGAAGAAGAAAATGGTATTTAAGAGTAACACGTAGAACCTACAAAAAGTAGGCAGCAATAACTGACTAGACAGACACGATTGGGAAGAAATAGCTACAAAACAATTTTGCAGAAAACAGTCAGGTGTGTAGTGGATCACAAGTTGAGTCAACAATCTTGTGAAAAAGGAAAGCACCATTGTGGGTTGTATAAATAATCATATAGAAGCCATAGAACATGAGATACATCTTTGTTAACCATACTTCAAAAAAGACCTCTACTCAGTCTGGACCAGCTGGATAAATCACAGTAGAAAGTACTGTTAATGTTAAGGGAGGTAGATAACACAATTGCCTTAAAAACCCAACAACCCCACCACCACCCCCCCCAAAAACCCCCCAACAACCCAACAAAACAAAAAACCCACAAAAAACCTAAAACTAAACAAACAAACAAAAAACCACCCAGGGGTTGTTAGTCTAAGGAAGAGACAATTCAGAGTCTCCATGATGGAACTCTTCAGCTGTATAAAAAGTCGCTGTGAAGAGGAAAGTCAATAAGGTGTTTTGAAGGACAAGGCAAGAAATAATGACCTTAACTGGCAGCAAGAAAGATTCAGGAGATTAGTTAATACTTTTCACTGAAGAATTAGGTTGCTCAAAGAGTTTGTAGAGGCTCCATCACTCAAGACTTTTAAGAATGGTTTCAACAATGTCATAGTGGATCCTGCTTTAGGCAGGAAGATGGTACAGGTGTACATTTTAGTCTCACAACTTCATACAGTGGGGAAAAGAAGCATGATAATGAAATATAGGCTACTGATATTCCAGCAACTACACTATCATGTTCACTGATGTCTTGACTTGCAGGTGTTATTCAAGGGAAAGCACAGAAGATCACAGTTCAGGAAGTCTGATGCTTGCTTTTCTCTTTCAAAAATCCAGCCTTATTTCACATTGATAAACAGAAGATGCACTGAATAATTCCAGTTCTTTCCCAAGAATATCAAAGATCGTTCGAACTTGTTCTTGATAGGTTTACCTGATTCTGAAATGCTGACTGTAGTATTTGCCATCAAACACTAAAAATAATACCAGGAAGTAATAAAAACATAGGAGAGTATGTAGCTATTTCCATACACATCATATCAGTGAAAGCCAGCAGTGTGTAGTCCAGATGAACAGGAGACCTGCACAGTCACAAGAGATGGGTAAATCAACTGAATAGCTTACATACAGTGTGTAAAAACAGCCTTGTGGCTACTCTAATTCAGCAAGTGTTACTATGATTCCTTGCAGAAGACACAGGCTTACTAATGATTGTTCAATGTTCACATTACTAGATTAAGAAAAAGGGTAATTAGTGAGATCATAAAGAGAGAATAAATTTCTCTCAACATAAATATAACATAACCTCCTCAACAGTAATATAAACATGTGATCAACATAAACACCTTCAATATAGATATCTATATGTGGACACCCTGTCAGTAAAGGTGACTGGCACAGATATAGATGTTTACACAGTTAAAATCTAGCAGAAAGGTGAGATGAAATTCATAAATCTTTTTTTCTAAATCAAGAAATTTCAGTGGATATCTCTGACCAGTATGTAGCTGCTGTCCAAATGAGGTTGTGTGCTAGAATAAATGAAATCTTGATTTATTCACACAAGATTAGGGTAATGTTATATGTATCATTGCTACACAATAATTTGGCATTCTAAGGATCTACACATTTCTAAGTCACTACAGATATACCATCTAAAAAAATAAATTGTATTATGAAGTCAACTTGTAGGAGGAGAACTGAAACTACAAGGTGTGCAACAAAAGTCCAATACTAAGACAGTTTGTACTGCTAACTTCAGATAGCAAATATATTTAAAAGGTGAAGAAATAGTCCTGAAACATTTTCTTTTATGGTATTGGAAAACAAAAGCAACAAAATAGTTAATAAGAGACGGATGTTATCAGACTACTTACTCACAGGCTGGCTGGACTATGGAATCCTAACAAGAGCAATTGCAACATAGGCTTACTGCTTTCAAGATTGTATTTAGACTGAAAAGGAGTCTTACAAATAGCAGCCTTTTTAGAAGACCTTGACAGCTGTTCTTTGATATATGTTGTTTGTTCAGGTTCCTTAAAATGACACTGAAGAATGGATTGACATGAGAAATAAAGTAAAATAAATAGTAATTTTTAGTATGTTTAGTGATGAGCATCCCTTGTAGCTCCTTTTCCTGTTTCAACATTCATACAAGGACCATGGAAAGCAGCCTCACTAGACTGCTGAGTTCTAAGTGGTTGTTGTACATGGGTCTGTAGAGCAAGGATAATCATGATGGATATAAAGCAATGCCACTGAAGATTGCTGTGATGCAAGCTGATTTGAATCTATTTTATTCAAGACTCGGGGAACACTAAAACACTGTGCTTGTCTCTTGAACACATATTAGAAGCAAAGGAGTAGTTGGTAACTTGTATCAGTCATTTTATTTTTGAAATATCTTGGTCACATTTTCTTCCTTCACTCCCACATCCTGAGCTGCACCTCTCTCTCCCTGAAATTTTTAGTGAGAAAAAGCATAGACAGAAAGGTCTGTGATTGAAATCTATAGTAGGACCATATCTCTTGTGGTGTCTTGATATGCCATCTGCCATCTGCCGCAGCTGTGAATCTGCATGGCTAGATCTATTCCTACGGACCAGGAACCTTGTGTGGGACAATTTGTGAGACTTCCCATGGGCCTCTCACAGAGGCGTACTTCAGCTCTCATGTGAGCATCTCTGTATCTTTGCCCCCCTTTTCCCACCAGGGAAGAAATTAGCCTCACTGTTCTGCCTGTATTGCAAACTCTTTCACTCAGTGTATCTTGAGCTGCCTGTGTTTGATTTAACATATGTTCCTCTTCCCTTTCTACTCTGCCAGTGCACTTTCAGAAAAAAGATGGTACACTGCCAACTGCAGAGGTGACAGCCTCAGCCTGGATGCCTGGATGCATCAGGGCTGTGCACATAATCTTTTTGCCAATATAGTGTTTTGGGGTTCAAATTTATTGTATTGATAGATACTTAGTAAAATGTGTACCACTCTAATCTTGTAAGCAGCATGTCGTAGTGGAAAGGTTCTCTAACAAGGGAGGGAAAATCTTACTTTCATTGCATACAGAACAATTACTTTGTCTCTGTAGACATATGCGTCATATAATATTCCCGTCCCTTCTACTACGTTAGATTTCCTCTATTTTACTTACCACTTTGCTTTAATAGAATGAAACCATATTTCATGCTAAACAATATTGTTATCTGTATGCATGCCATCTGCCCCAAGACTTGCTTAAACAAGAAGTAATTCCTTTATAATATTATGAAGAAACTTTCTTCAATGTAAATAATGTAGATATATTTTTCAGCTACTGGCTTCCCTCAGCAAGTAATACAAAACAATACAAACAATGTCATCTGGGAAATCAACACATCCGGAAAAACTGTAGAGTTTACAGATATACGCTTCTTACATTGACATGCATAGAGGATATCTTTCTCTATATGGAACAAAAGTGGATTGTTTCCATTGCACTATTTGTTCCTATCATAAAGCACAGCAGAAGCCTCTCTTGTTTTGTTTCAGTTTTTAAAAAAGAATGAATAGTATACCTTTTACCATCTTCCCTGGCTTAAGGAAAAATATTTGCAATTATCCTGAGTTTACTTTGAAGTCAACTAGATCAGATTTGATTTGCTATAGCTAGCCCAATCCTATATACAAGGCCAACAGTTGATTAACCTCTTTCTATAATTTTACATCCAGATGTTCTTATATTCTAAAGAAAAGCAATTCCACCACTATGGGCTCAATTCTCTAAATACTTAGAAATTTTTTTTCACATTGGCATAATGCATGCATAGACATGCTTTCACTTTTGGTGTATATCACAGCAAATAATGAACATAAAATTGAAAAATAAAATACCCCTAGAATAAAACTACAAGGCATATAATTAATGAGTTCTTATTTTTACAGATCCAAGTCTTTGAGTATAAAGAAAACAAACTGTAAAGGCATTCAATATTTTTTCTTGTGTTCTTAAGATTGATTAATGCCTCTAAAACTAACATCTATGGGAAAAGATGTGTTTTTTTATGAGTTTTCAGACATTAACCTAGAATTTTGCAAGTATTCTCAGTATTCTGTGTAATAAAATAAAGTGCTACTCATCTTATCTGGATCAATGTTGTTAAGCTATTTACACTGAACCATCCTTAACCACTTGATAGAGTGAGAAAAAATCAACATCGATGTAAATGGGTACAATTCCAATGACTTAACTTGATTCATGCTCACTTGTACCTTAGATGAATTTGGTCAACTCACTTATGCATGGGCTGAATGAATGACTTCATCACATCAAGCAATTGGAAATAAAAGTGTTTTACTAATGTAAGCCCCATTCTGTGAACGCTTGCAATTCTGTGTATTAAAGCTCGTTTTTTGGGCAGACTTGCACAGGTGTAAGTCACTTAAAAAGAAAAACAAAAACAAAACAAAATTAAAAAACACAAAAGCTAAGAAGCCAAAATTATAATTTATCTCACATCTTTAAAAGCTGTCTCTGTAGTTTTTGGGGATGTATAACTCACCATGTTTTCTGATGAACATTTACCATGGTCTGGCAAGCATGATCCACATCAGCAATGTAATGCTTCTCACCTCATGAAAATTTATGTTTTATTTTAGTGGAATCCCCAGAGAATTCCATATTAGCTCCTCAGCCTCTATAGAAATGCATGGTTTCTTTCATGTAATTAGAACCTAAGTGAGAAAACTATGTCAATTAAAATAATTGTAGAACCTCAACATGAGCAAAAGCTTTTTTCTTTTCTTTCTGTAAGCTGCTTGGCTTAACAAAATGTACACAAGAGCTTTAAATAAAACAGAAATAGAACAGTGCTGTTCTAATACTTTTTCATTTTAATATTTCATAATACCTTGTATAGTATGTTTCAAACAGCAAATTGACCACAGGTCTCACACAGATGTGGAGAAGCTGCAGGCTTTAATTGTTTCTATGCCACGGTGTGAAAAAAACTATCAATATTAATGAAGAGATCAGGAATATGTTATCTGTAAGTCTTATAGGAGAATCATTTAGGACTTGGTAAGGCTTGATGTGAAATAGAGATCATAATGAGTAATTTTATTTTCCTCAGAGCCCTTTAAAATATATATTGAGTGCGTAATTCCAAATACACAGTTGATGGGAAAATGTCTGTTTATTTCATTTTTCCCTATTAAGAAAAAATATAAGGGCTGGGTAGAACTTTCTGTTTCACCTTTCAATGACTGGTTACATGGTTTTATTGCCTAATCACCATGAAAAACTCCCCATATTTTTGCCAGTAACAGTACACAAGCTGTACATTAATCCAGAAACAAAATCTTTGCCTGCCATGTCTTCCAGTAACTGCTCAATTAACTCACAACACTGATGTACAGTACAGGTCACATCAGAACCTCTCCAGAGTCAACTCTCTAAGGACTTGAAGTTCAGTTGCTTGCAAGGAATGAAAGAACTCCGTTGTCATTGAAATCACAATGACATAAAGAGTATTGATTAATTTATTTGTTAAAGCTGCTTGTTTACAGTTTCATATTTGTGGGGTTCTTTTTTATTTCCTTGTTAATTACTTGCACAACAAATTTCTATGGGAAATTGAGATGTATCAGACATATTCAGTCAATTATTGACTAATATTATCAGCCTAAACATTTTTCCCTAACTGTCTGCTGGTACTCAGAGTCCATCTTCTATCCTTGACTAGCCCTTGCAGTAAGATCATCATCTGTCTCCAATATTTTCAGTGTCCCTTATTTCATCATTTTACCTGTGACTGGCCCCTCTACTGCAAAAGTCCTAAGCATGCTTTTAAAAGCACATCTCCAAGCACCTTCAAATGATCAAATCTTATGCTTTTCACAGCTGTTTTTATGGTACTGGATTTGACTATAATGAAGAAATGAAGCCTGGAAGGATGGAGAGTTTGTGGTCCCTTCAGGACCTTTGAGGTCCTTGGGGCTGAAAGAAATACCCATTTGTAGTTGACTCCTGCACAGAAAAGCTTAACCTTGTGGTAGAAAAAATAAAGTATGTGAGAAAGGAGATTAGATGTGTGAAGGAAATCAGAACAGAGAGTTAATATAGGGGAATTAGAAAGAGGATCAGACAGGAAAAAAAAAAAAAAATTACTTCAGATTGAAAAATAAGCCCAAATATTTATATAAAGCCCAAAATGTATCACTTTTCAGACAATGGATTTAAGTATTCTCTTCAGCAGTTCCAAAGCAGATACTTTTTTCAAGTACTAAATTATAGCAGCGAAAATTGTTTTAGCTCCTGATGCACTGTCTCCTTCGGATTATCACGAGTAAAGAAAATGTTTCTAATAGTAAAGATTAAGATGTTGGTCTGATTAAAATCAGCAACTGCTGGACAATGTTAAATTATAACTCACTATAATTTGAGCTTCTAAATATTAGAGAATCAATAAAAAGGTAAGCTTATGTGAAATATTTTGGCTGTATTTGTCCATATACACAAGAAAAATTTTTTATAAAAGTGGCACATGTGCAACATTTCTTCTTTAGCTCACCTATTAAAATGGAAGAATATTTTAAATAGAGTAAACATTGGGGGTTTTTAAATATATATGTGTGTGTATATATATATAT
>NW_010325405.1:0-17679 GCF_000700745.2 Antrostomus carolinensis | reverse complement strand
CGGGGCCGTGCTGGCCAAGGGAACTTGGGCTCCTGAGGGCAGAACTTGCGCCGTCTGACACATCCGCTGGGCTCAGGTTGTTCAGAACGGTATTCGGTACCGTTTTGCTGGTGAATTCCCAGAGACGCGGTCTGGCCTTTCTTTCACTCGATGCTTAGGGAGGGAAAAAAACCCCAAAAATTTAAAAAATGGCTAGTCTTGGCTGTGACCTTCCCCCCTACGTACAGGCAGAGATTAACGTAATGTTTCTTTGATCTGTGCTCAGGCACTCCAGATTTACTTCCTATAAATCATATAATTGTGGAGTGTTTCCAGCCAATTAATGACGAAGATCTCTGTCCTCAGTTATTGTTTGGTGGTTTGGTTTTTTGGTTGGTTGGTTGTTTTTTTCCCCCAGCTATTAAGTCTCTGCTGTTTCTGATCTCATAGCCTTGGAACAGTAACTCCGGAGCCATTTCTTAGCATAATCTGCTCAGGAGATTGCTCTGCTTCCTATCTGGCTGATTTTTTTTTTCCTGATCCAGCTGATGTGCTCCCACAGCCACTGCTCTAGAAGGTATGGAGGCACTGTGCTCCTTTCTTCTCTCAAGATAAAATTGGCAGTGTCCTGGTTTGATTCATCTTGCTCGTCCAGGCAAGATTTCTGTCTTGTTAGGCAAGAGCTGGTTTGGGCTTTTTGCCTTTTTTTTTTTTTTTCTTAGACTAATGAAAGACTAGCATTTAGTTTCTAGGAAGAGAGAGGAATAGGATCATATTCCCATTGCAGATTGGTATGCTCACAGGCTGCTTATGCCTGTGAGCAGCTCATTGTGGCTTTCCTGTTGGGGCTGCATCTGTGACCTGTATCATTCCTTCTCAGGCACTGGAGTGAAGTCAGGGACACTTCCTTTCAGCCCAGTTCATCATTCAAGGCTGTTAATGAATTCCCAATCTTAAGGACCCTGTAAGAGCTGGGAAGGAATCTTTGGAGTCGATGCAGACCAAATTATGGTGACTGAGTTTCTCTGTAAGCAATGTCTTTTACTATGACTATTTCTCAGCATGAGTCCTGCTGGTGGTGGTAAGAGTGGCAAAGCTCGTGTGCACCCAGTAGCTCTTGAACTTGGTTGTATCTTCCCAGCAGTTCACTGTTAGAGCTCCAGCAGTACTGCAGTGTCTCGTGACCAGCAGCAGGGCTGTTCTGGTCCATGTTCTCCTGGTTAATCTGAATCCCTGCTGTCAGAGGAAGCAAACCAGCAGGTGCTGCAGAGGCCACATTGCTGGTTTGCCCTGGAATCCAGCTGCATGCCAGTCCCTGTTACACAGTAAAGCATTTGAACTCTTGGAGAGACTTAATTCACAAATATTTTCTTTCTGCAGAGATGTTTTGGGACACCTTTCTTCCCCTCAGCTCCGCACAGAAAGTTGCAGCTCCTAAGGTCAGCAAGATGGGCTGCTGCTAGAGTAGTAATTGTCTCTAAGGTGGTGGGGTTCAAATTGTTAAGTAAAGGCTGCAGTGCTGCTTTAACAAATCATGCCTTGGGATTAGTAACTTCATTTGGGAGCAACATTGAGTGGGTTTGTGATATCGGCCTCTAATTGGCTTCCTTTTAGGTCTCTGAGATAGGCACATTCTTCAGACATGCCATCTTCTCTCCTGTGTGTATGTTGCTGAAGTTTCATTGACTGTCCTAATAAAAACAGCATCACTTTTATGTGTCAAGCATCATGTGTCTTTGTGGAGAGCATCGTAAAAATGGGAAACTTCTGGAATGGTTCCTTCTCCGAAGTGCTGGAAAAAAGGCATTTTAGAGTCCTTGCCATACCAGGAAAATGTCATGGTAAAAGGCAGTTTGGGCCATGGAGACTTTGCATAAATCCTGGAGCTTCATTTGGAATTTTTAAGTCTTGTTGCCAGTAAGCGAAGAGAGAGGGGTAAAAAAGCCATGTTAACTCTTAGTGGTAGAATTGGTCCTAAAACCAGCATGAATTCTGAATCAGCTTTGAAAATTACAAGCTCTGGGCACACTGCAATTTTCTTACCAACACAAGAAGAAGGTGGGACTGAAGCGGCTGGGCCCACTCTACCAGTAGTCCCCTCAGCCCTGGCGATTGTTACCGATAGAAGAATCCCACAAACAAAACTTACATGCAGTTCCAACGGGATTTATACAAGCAAAACCACTTTACTGTACTTTTCTGTACCTACTTGCTTTTGGCTGTTATCTCTGAAGCCATTTGGAACATTCAGTTCTTCCTGCTCCTGTGCATCTTCTGTTAGATCTATGTTGGATCCCCTATAGGGCAGAATCAAGGCTGGGTGTGTGTTGCCTGTGGTAGGCATTCGTACCTTTCTGCTGGGAGGCGGCCAATTTGCTTAATGTTGAGAAAGATTCTTGCTAAGATGGATAATCAACTCAAGCCTTGAGTGTGTATCAGCCTTTTGATGTGAGAGTGGGAATGGCTAGTACCACTGTAGAGTCACATTTATAAATCTGTATGGGAGATTTGCCGTGAAGGAACAAAACCCAGTGATCTTGGTGCTTATGCTCATTACTGGTAGAGCTGACACAGCTGAGCAGGGAGAGAGCTTGAGGCTGTCACTGAAAACAGATGCATCTTTCCGTGGTTTCAGCTTTTTTACATGGTGAGCAAAGTTATACCCTGTGCATAGTCTAAATGAGACAGTTCTACCTTTTCTTCTAAATCTAGATGAATTATTTCGGCATGGTTCCATCTGGAGGAATGCTCTTGCTGTCCTGATAATATGTAAAAGAATCCAGCTACTTTCATACATTTTTTTGTTTGTTATTTGTCATGCATTCAGGAGGAAGCATGAACATGTGTGTGTGTCTAAGAATATGCATTTTCTGATCTTCAGAATGAGCATTGTCTATTTGGGGACAAACAAGACAGTATTAAAAATGCAAATTTCACTTTAAATTTGAATGCATGCTAAGTCAATAAATAAAAACTGATATTGAGTATAAAAATATACCTGAAAAATAATAATTTTTAAAAAATGATACCAAAAATGCTTTGATATCATTTGCTGTCATTGTGTTTTTTTCCTTAACAGCTTCTTCTTTCAGGAGATATTTGTGAGATTTTTGTTGTATTATGCTGTAGTGTCAGCCTTGTTTTATCCTAAGCTGCAGGCTTGAATGGAAGATGTTAGGCTAAAGAACTTCAAGCAGGTCTGAGAACTAAAATTTGCAATATAACTTTTTTTTTTTAATTGTCTTTCTCCTACTCAGTACACATTTGTTTCACAAAGAATATTTCAAGATCTTGGTTTTAATGACACAGGTAAATTTTTCCTAGCTTTCTTTAGAATACCACTCCATAGCCTTGTAGATTGTCACCATTAAACTTTTTTCTGTTTAAAATTCTTATATTTTTCATTGCCTAATTTTATGTTACTGCTTATCATTAAAATATATATCTTTATATAGTATTTTGAGTTTCAATTTTTAATACTTATGTCCTATTCCTTTTAATCTTCCTTTAGTCAAGTTCTGTGCATTCAACTTAATTGCTTTTTCTTAATAAATAAAAATTGGTTTTCCCCTTGTCTTGTGAACATGGAAGCTTATATTGTTGGGGTTTTTGGTTGGTTTTACTAGTTTCAATTCAGGGGTTTTGACTCAACTTCTTTTCTGTTCCTGAAATTGTTACCAAAGAAAACCTTATTTAATCTTATAATTCAGATAACCAAGCTAAACATATAAAGCCCATCCTAGGCTGAGTAATTACTGAGAAGGCTGGGATCAGATAAGATGTAACCCCAAAAAAATTCCAGAAGAGTGACATTAAGATAAGTGGATCTCAGTTTTTTATGTATATTCTAGGACTTGGACTGAGGATGCCTATTTTTCTAAAATTTGCAGAGGCAGCTGCCTGCCTTTGAAACCATCTAGCACCTTTTAGAAGTCTGTACTTTGGCTTCCCCGGCACCAGAACACAGTGAAACTACGTCCCTTTGCAGAACGATGACCTCTGGAAGAAGTTGCGTTCTGGCTTCTCTTGGCCCATCTTCAAAGGCAGCCTCATTCTCATTGTCCATCCATTGGGAAACCCAGAGGATAGCCTGGGTAGCCTTTGAAGCTTCCTAGGGGTTTTTGTATTCCCCACCACCCCTTCAGTCATCCAAATCCCTTGCTGTTTCCTGGCTCGGGAGTTGGAACCACAGTGAGCAGCAGTGTACCACCCAGGGGAAGAACAGTTCATGTGGGATTGCAAGGAAATGGGTATTGTAGTAGTTTGATATAGTTTGTTTTCTAACTGTACAGACCAATTGTGGGTACTGGGTGACTATGTTAATTAATATTTGTGAAGTATTTAGCCTCTTCCAAAGAAAATTATGATAGAAGTGCACACACAGTAAGATTATTTTCAGAGGAAAAACTAATCTCCTTGAGGACCATCTGTGCTGTGACAGTGGAAGTGAGTCGATTAATGATGGAGAGATTGCGGGACACCTGAGTAGAAGATAAGGAAGCTTTTGTCATTAAAATCAAATTGAACCGTATATTTGATACATGCTTTTCCTTTAGGCACATTGCTGGCCTTAGACTGAAAGGTCTTCTAGGCAATGTGTTGCCTTCATATGTATTTAACAGTGTTTAACACAGCAAGACCTCTCCTATTTGATACCATGGGGGAATATTAAATCTAACATGAGGAAAGCTGCTTAAAACAAACATTTCAAAATTACAGTTGTAATAAGGTAGTACGTATGAGAATTCAAACAGACTTATGGTTCTTATATCTCCTTCCTGATGTGCTACTTTGTTCCTGCCACTTAGGTAGGATTCTAATCAAAACCAAAAACTTGTCTCAGCTTTAGGTCTTTAGGCTTATTCTGTCTCTTGGGTATCTCAGCTGGCATGTCAAGACCCAAAGAGCACAGAAAACACCCCCTAGCATACAAAAGCTAAGGTATTTTACCTGTCTTTTTTTCTTTCTTTCTTTCTTCTTGAACTTATTTTCCATCTTTGAGATGTTGGTAGCAGCAGGCGGCTGCAGTCCAGTTGGTTCCTGGTAACACCAGAGTGCCCAGGGAAATACTGGTGCAGACTTCTCACCTTCCCTCCAGCCCCCCAGGCCATGAGGACAGGAGGAGTCCTCTGCAAAAGTCTGAGGAGACCTGTGCTTATTATGCCAGGGGGAAAAAAAAAATCCTCTCTTGTCAGTATGGCCAGAGATAAGTTTTATTTATCAGGTAGTTTGAGAGAGATCATTTTGTAGCAGGCTACCCTGGGTTTGTTTAGCTTTCTCTTCTGGTAGCCCTGGTGAAAAGCTCCTGCATGTGTGGTAAAAGGTCAGTGCAGTCCTTCACACAAATACCTCCAACATACAGTGTTGCCATACAGGCTCTCCTCGGGGTGACAGGAGCAGAACTAGGATGTTCTCCCCCCCACCAGCACTTTTAAACAATCTTTTGGATGGTTGTTACATCCCTCCCAGGGGAGCTTTCTTGGGGCACCAGTGCCCTGCCTGTACCCACTGACCTGAGCCATCCCCTGTCACCTTTCCAACGATTTCTTTTGTTCCTCCAAGCATTCCTTCTTAACTCCACTACCAAGTTTCAGTAGCCCCAGAAATCATATCCTTCCCGAAGCACTGGACCCTCCCGCACACTTCATAGCATAGCAACGTAACTCCATTACCATGGATCCCAGACACAAGCGTGCAGAATTTATCTAACTAATTGAGTGGCTAAGGGACACCAATTCCAGCTACACTCAGCTTGGGGTATAAAGCCATTACAGCTAAAAGACACTCTACAAGCACTTCCCAGGGAGCCAAAACAATGAGGTGAATTTTTCTTCCTTTTGTTTTTTTTTTTTTTCTTTTTTTTTTTCTTTTTTTAATGGCCAAGGTAATGGGTATAGTCTTGGTAAACAAAAGGACAGAATTATTCATTCATCCCTAAATTGCTTCCCACTGAGGTATCACACCTGCATGTGGTATTTGAGAACTGGGAGCTCTTTCTTTAAAATATTGCCACGCTGTAGATGTTTATTATCCAGCTTTTACTCTAAATGTGATTATTATGCATTGCCATCTTTTGCCCAAAATCAAAACACACTCTAAAAGAAGATGCACTTGGTTGCTCTCTACAAAGCAGCTGGTATGGCTGGTGTCAAATGGAATACAGACCAGTTGGTTTGTCTTTTGCCATTTAGCAGTTAATGAAAACTTATCAAATCTCAACTAGTAGCTAATTGGAAATCTTCACAAAAGCTCTCTATAAAGCACAGACTTAGGTCTTCTAGAGTAAAACAAACCTGATAAAGCTTGTTCTTATCCAGGGAAGAAATCTGTTCATCTGTATTCCCTGACTTTAAGCACCTTTGGCTAGGTGTTTAGGACTACTTGCTGAGCGTGTTCTTCAAAAGGTACAGTTAAAATGGAGTGAGGGATATTTTTTTCTATTTGTACAGAAATATTGAAGCCCCGATGTAAGGCCTATTTGTTACCAAAAACTTGAGTGGATGCCAAGGTGGGCAAATCTGTCCTGCACCAACTTGCCAAAAAATAGTGTCTTGTTTTAGGAATATTTCAGATGGGGAGGAAGGACACTTAAACCATGGCTTTGAAAAGCACAGGAGGATAATTCTTACCG
Organism: Antrostomus carolinensis; assembly: GCF_000700745.2. Taxonomy (NCBI): domain Eukaryota; kingdom Metazoa; phylum Chordata; class Aves; order Caprimulgiformes; family Caprimulgidae; genus Antrostomus; species Antrostomus carolinensis. The sequence goes on along the minus strand of NW_010325405.1, from coordinate 11,069 downwards.
AGCTGAGATTACAAAAGCATTTATCATTCGGAAAATTTTAGAACTGACTTGAGACCAGCTTCTAACAAACCTTGTATTACAAATGTAACCTTTTTTCATGACAACGGTCTGCACCAAGTGGTGCTGTTTTGGTCAGCCATGAATTCTTTTTTTGTTGGAGATGGCTTTCAGTTTCATGATGTTGCAATTGGAAAGCCTCAAACTTTTTGGGATCAGTGCTGATATTTTCCTGTCGGTAAGCCGTTTTTAAGGCAATACTCAGTTTATGGTTACTTTCCAAACATGGGTCCAAAATAAAAAGTCCAAGAAAGCCCATCCCATAATTCAGGCTGACACTAAGTGTCAGCCACACTTCTCCAGTTTGGCACAGTGTTGTGTACACTGTGGTGTGATGAATGTAACATTTTCTCTGAGATTCTCCTGCTCCTTCCCTCCTTTGAGGTATTTCTATTTTCTGTTATTTCTGTTTTTCTAGGGCTTTGACACTGTTATATGCATTCATGTTGGCTGGTTTATGTGAATTGTGAAAACACAGCTAACAGTGATTTATATAAGGGGGATCTTGAAGGAAGATTAAACAATAATGCAAAGGAGACAAAAAATAAGGTTTTAACAATTATATGCATTCCATTTTGCTTTCAAGGTATTGCAGGGGGGGTTTTTTGTATTTTATTTTCCTTGATCAATTCTTTTTTTTCATCACATCTTGCATTTCAGGTTGTATTTATCTTGTCTTTTCTTTCAGGAAAAGTTACAATATGTTCTTCTTGACATTTCCACTTAGATATTCAGTATGGCTCTCCTCAGCTGGCTGAGGGAAAAAAGCCAAAACTACTCATTTGCCCTGACAAGCATTTTCACTCTTCATGTTTTCAATGATTGGTTGTGCTGTGTGCTTGACTTCTGCAGCAGCTAATAAGTAACTCCTGGTTCCAGAGTAACTCTTGATTCCAAAGGTTGACAGATATCACTTGAGCTCTCATTTAGATGTGACAGCCCTTTAACCCAATTATATTCCAGTGCAGCGTAACTGGACCCACTCTATCAACCGGCTACTACACTTAACTTATAGGGAATGGGGCAGTATTCCTTTTTCAAAGGGAATTAGCATCTGCTATGTTTTAATTTATACATTGTTTGGAATGCTCCAGCCTGTTTCCACCGTAGCACCAATTTTTCCATTACTGCATCTGCTCCTTGTTTCCTAACTCCCTTTTTTATACCGAAATCTATTACTCATGTGTTAACACGTTTTACAGTAATTTTCACTGAGACATTTGGAGTTTTTACTTTTGTCTGGTTAGCTGGACACTTTTGTCACAGTGTCCCTCTAATTAATATGGCCAGTTTTGCTATAACGTCAGTTACTTTGTAGAGTATGTAACTGTAATTGTGAGTATCATCTAAATCTGTTCCTTATCGCACTGGTAGCAATCCAGCAGACCACTGCCTGCCACTAGCATCAAACTTCCCTGTAATTCTGACATTGTAGTGAATTCCTCCCCAACTGGCAATAAGAAGGTCTTACACGGCTTTTTCTCTGCTTGAATTCTCTGTTTTCTGGATTGTGAAATTATCCTCTGCATAATTCAAGAACCATTTCATGATCTATGTTTAGCAGAATTTGTTACCCAACAGATGTCTGGACAGTTAATGACCTCTGTAAGTACAGCCCTGTGATTTCTTGCTACTGATGGTCCAAGAATTTTTAATCTCTTCTGCTACAAGTCAGCAGTAGGGCAACATGTCACCTCTTATTAAAAAACAGAAGCATACAGTTTCCCTTCAGAAATTTTTTGCCTGGTCAGAAATGGTATTTCTCCCTCATTCTCTTTTGAATCACAGAATGGTAGGGGTTGAAAGGGACCTCTGGAGATCATCTAGTCCAAGGTGCTTTATGTTCATGAATGTGTGCATATATAAATGTGCATAGTTCTGTATTTTGGGGGCCAAAACCAAAAGACATTAATAAACCCCCCTGAAATTAACCAAAGTAGAATTTCAAAGAAAAAGTACTTCCATAAATACAAGTCAGAACTGACACTATCAGCCTTCAAGCTGGGGAATGGTTTAGATGCCTAGAAAAGTCTATTCAACTGTCACTTTTACACTTATGGCAAATGTAGGATTTGGAGGCACTGGAGCCAGATCATTACTCCTGGCTAATGATGTGTTCACACTGTAAAATCATGCTGCAGCATGGGGACCATTCCCTCTTTTCTCCTCCCCATTCAGATCAGGATTGATCCCATCCTTCCATAGCAAAGTTGTTCTAGTTTCTCTTCTGTTTCTTCTCTCTTTTCAGTTACCAGCGCTTGGGAGAAGAAAAGTATCAGGCCGGATTGTATCAAAGAGGAGGTAAGAGAGTCCCTAACATCTGGCACCCCTCTTGCAGGGGAGGGAGTTGAGGAATTGAATACTGATTGATAGAGGTCCAGTCAGATATCCCTATGGAGGGATTCTGCAAGCCAGATGCCAAAGTCCCTAGAGCATGAATCTGCACAGTGAAGTGCTTGCAAGGATGGCTCGTACTTTGCAGTATGCTACTGTGAAGGAGAGAAGCTGGACTACCCACACACAAATACTCCTGTAGTAGTTGGGCTCCTGCTAGATGCCTGGGACTCCCACCACGTAGCTCCTGAACGCCAATAAGTTTGCTGAATGTCTTGTTGGTACCTGCTCCTACAGTTGAAGGGTCATTGTGGCCAAACTGGTGGATTGGAAGGTACCAAAACCTTGGAGAAAGATTCATCAGCTGGATCTACGCTGGTAAGGTTCAGAGGCCAACACTCAAGCACTGCTGTGCAGAGCTGTTACAATTGACTTGTAAGCAGGTTACTTGGCAGTTTTGGTATGCGACTCTTTGCAACCTCTCAGATGGTACCTGGACATGCCTTGGAGGGCAGTATGGAGCAGGGACCATTTTCCCTAAGGCAGTTTTCTTTCTTGGGGGAAGAAGAAAATGTGGTTCTGTAATGCAAGCTAGGACACACTGTTTGGCCTCAGAACCCAAAGAACAATCTCTGATCTGTTTTATGAGCTAATAGAGCTGGACCCATCCTGGAGCAGGTGCCAGAATTTCTTGCTACAGTTCTGGCCTCAGGCTCTGTAGCTTTAGTGAAAGATTTCCTTTTTAGTCTGGTTTTGTGGGGTTTTTGTGGTCTTATGGTGTTTTTTTGTTTGGTTGGTTTTGTTTTTTTTAATGTGTTTAAGTACGTGCATACATGCATACCTACCCATGTTGCTTTTCAGATGGAAAAACCTATTTCCAACATTCATTCATTACAATTTGAGGGTCTTTACATGCACTTAATTACTACCTGTCTCTTCTCCAATGTCTTCCCACTTGAACATTTTGGGAGCACTAACATGGCCAATTCTTACAGTGTTTCTTGTCGTGGTTCGGTGAAAAATAACTATTGCCCTGGTTCCCTCCTATTATTGGGAAATGATCTAATACACTAGACAAGTTCTTTTGACTTCAAGAGCATCACCTGGCCTCATATGGAGCCTTTTGAGCACCTTTCTTTTTTACACTGATACCCAATTTAGAGCCTCTGTGTGAAAATTGTCCTATGCTTGTATTAAGCATGCAATACTATTCTGGGGCCAGTTAGCCTGCACATCAGGGGCTAATCAAAACTCCTGAGAATGTCAGACTTCTTTTTTTTCCCCAGTCAGTCCCAGATGGGCTGAGTTGGGGATTCTCTTTGTTTTCCCATTTGGAGTTTCCTCATCCACTTTCAGAGGTACAAGAGATACAGTCACCAGTTCCTCAGACTTCACAGAGGTATTTCTACTGTCTTGTCAGATTATATTTTTACACAAGGAGTTCACCAAGTTACAGATGAGGACATGACTGAATAATTGGTTTTCCCCTCCAAACACATGTGGCCTGTTTTCTCTAGAGCATTTAGTGTTTTACCAATAAAGAGTATTTCTGCGACTTTCATGAATTTTCTCATTTGGTGGCTGTCCTGGAATGGGCCAGTGCTTCCACACCCACTCTTGTCCCAAAGGATGTCTCCCCAAAGCAGCTAAACTTGACTCAGATATGGTTCTCTCTTCAAAATCAAAGGACACTCTGTAGATTCTGACTATAGACATATGGGCCTACTACTGTGCAAGATGTTCAAAGCAATCAGACATTCTGGCTGTAATCTATCTAGAATAAAAATTATTCTTATCAGCAATGGCCATGAGGTAATCAGGGAACCAAATGCTCCACAACACCATCTGTGATAGTGTCCATCTAAATGTGGCATCACTGGGACATCTATATGTGCTCACAGGCTGAGGAACCCCTTAGTGCGGTGATGGCCAGAAATGCTGACTTACCTGCTGAAGTGAAGGTGACTCATAACATTTGCACAGAATAAGACATTAAAAAGTTTGATTAGACAATCTGGGATTCTTTTTTAACTCCTCAAACAGCTCTATGGTACTGAGTCATATGTCCCTATATACACTGAAACTTCTGCAGTTTTGCTTTCAAGCTGCTTCTTGGGACTTCTTTGCAGGAATTGTTTTCTACAGAAAGGATGATTTCAGCCACTGTGCTTCGGGAACCACAAGCTTTTAAATCAATCTTTTGTCACAGGTTTGAGTTGACAAAAATTGGCAGCTTTAGTGAGGATCTACCTGTTTTCTTAAAGACTCAGATGCTTGTTTTGTACAATGTGAAGCTATCCATGTAATTGCAGTAAGGAGTAATCTACAAAATGGCCTGACTTCAAGAAAACTGCCCAGCTCCAAAAACTTTCTTTTGAAAAATGCATATTAAAATGACACTAGAGCTTTATTAGCAGTAGCACTGTTGGAATCTTTTTGGCCATAAGTTGTATAGGACTTGGTTTTTTAATTAAATATTCTTTCATTCCTACTTCTAAGGTACTTTCAATATTAGCAAGCAAAAACCAGTGTTTAATAGTTTAATAGTAGTTTCCTTGTTTGATTTTCTCTTTATATGCTCAGATCATAGAATCACAGAATGGTTACGGTTGGAAGTGACCTTTTAAAATCATGTAGTCCAACCTCCTGCCATGGGCAGGACATCTTTTACTAGATCACGTTGCTCAAAGCCCCATCCAACCTGACCTTGAACGCTTCCAGGGAGGGGGCATCCACAGCTTCTCGGGGTAACCTGTTCCAGTGTTGCACCACCTGCCCCAAAAAAAATTTTCTTATGTCCAATTTAAATCTTCCCTCTTTCAGTTTAAAACTGCGGCTTCTTGTCTTGTCACTACAGGCCTTGGTAAATAGTTTCTGTCTTTCTTATAAACCCCCTTTAATTATTAAAAGGCCACTATAAGATCTCCCCAGAGCCTTCTCTTCTCCAGGCTGAACAGCCCCAGTTCTCTCAGCCTTTCTTCATAGGAGAGGTGCTCCATCCCTCTGATCATTTTGGTGGCCTTCTTCTGGACCAGCTTCAACAGGTCCATGTCTTTCCTGTGCCAAGGACCCCAGAACTGGACACAGTACTGCAGCTGGGGTCTCACCAGAGCAAAATAGAGGGGCAGAATCACCTCCCTCGACCTGGTGGCCATGCTTCTTTTGATGCAGCCCAGGACACAGTTGGCCTTCTGGTCTGGAAGTGCACATTGCCGGCTCACGTCCAATTTTTCATCCATCAGTACCTCCAAGACCTGCTCTGCAGGGCTGTTCCAAATGCCTTCATCCCCCAGCCTGTACTGATACCGGGGATTGCCCTGACCCAAGTCCAGGACCTTGCACTTAGCCTTGTTGAACCTTATGAGTTTTCAGATGGTTGAAAGCATTTTGTCAACCTAACAACATCCACTGTAGGCCCATGTGTAGTAAAGGTGAGAAAATTTTTTAAAAAATAGCTAAAAGACAAAACCTGTAAGAAAATGTTCCCAGATATTCCCTAGACATGTTCTTAATTGTACACTTTAGATGAAAGAAAAGGAAATACTTCAAAGATTTCATATAGTTCGTGTGTTATGTAAGAGAAATTTATTTACCTTCCAAGCAGGTTACATAGACTATTTTAATATTTAATATTTTAAATATTCTATTTTCCAAATAGAAAATGTATTTATTGACAATACTCCATGATTCTTCAATATCACAGAGGGAAGGAAGATTTAGCGGGGGGGTGGGGGGGGAAAGTTCTGAAGTCCTGAGGCCTAGAAAAATAAAAGAATAATGAGTTTAGGAGAATTAGTGGTCAGAAAGTTCCACCAAAAAGACACTGAATTAAATTACAGAGTTTTTTTACAGCAAGTTGGGAGCCCAAAATGTGAGTAATACTATAGCAGGATCAATGAGGACAAAGGAAAGAGCAATAAGACTGCATACAATGCCAGAACTGCTTATGGGGCAAAATGTATGAGCCAGGAGTTCTCATTTGCAGCCCACACACTGACACAGCATCACTTTTTTTGTTCTCACATGTTCACAGTCAGTTACAAAGCCAACAGCACTTGTATGGCAGCTAGAAATGTGTGTATTTCTTCTCGATAAGGTGCTATACAGTGATACTGCCATGCATATTTTTTAAAGCTAGTCTTTTTCTCCATAACTTTGACCTACAGCAGATTCAAGCTGTGTTTCTTATAGGTCCTCATTTTCTGAATGCCCGCATAAAACAAAACTAATGAAATATAGTAGAAAACTGTCATAATGAGAATGTAGGCCTTATTAATAGAAACATGATAGGCAGTAATATTCATTGTGTGACTGAAAAATGCCTGGAGCAAAATAAGGAGCAATGTCTAAATTTGAGGGGGCAATACAAACATAACACGTTTTATATTTTTAAGCGAGATGGACAAGCAAATTTTCTACAGAACATTTTGGTTCTCTGTGAAGTTTGCCTTTCTATATAAAGAGCTCGTCTATATTTGTTCTCCACATGCTTCCAAGAATGATGTAGCATCTGAAATTAAAAATATTTTTCAGTAACTATCCTATGAAGGCTATCACTGCTGACAAAACAGGAGAATGAGAGAATTTTAAGCACGCATTTTTGCAGTTGCATAGAAGTGCAAGTTTTGAAGACTTGTAAATCCCATATACTGTAACACTGGAAAACATTTAGTTTACAAACAGGCAGAGAAGAAAAGCATGGGAGAGCATAAAACATTGCAACGTTCAACGGCTTCTGAGAGGCAGCTGTACTCGTCACCAAGTGGTTTTACTTTTTTATGTGGTTATCTTTTGTGTATATAAGTTCTTTGGTTTTGCATGGGTGATTGAGGGAGAGGCCTCAGAAGCTGAAATCTGGCTCACTGTCAGTGGAGTAGTTTTAAATTTAAGCACTAAATCAGTCAAAGTGCAGTTTTGCTCCCACTCTAGTCCCCCTCTTGCAGAGTGAGAGCAACTGGAATCAGATTACTTAATGGCTCAAAGGGGCACGTGTTGAATAGCTTGGGCCTAAAATTTAGTCGCCATAAAATAGTTTTTCTTTATTAAAGGCTTGTTCTTGGGATTATTAATATTACTCTTATTATTGTTGACCACTTTATAAAAAGACTCTTTTTCTTAGAATCCGCAAAGAAGCCAACCTGTCTATTGTCCTACTCCTACTCAGTGGCCTCAACGCTTTCCAGTTTTAGCTGAAAGGTATGCGAGATGTCACTATGTTGCCAGATCATGTAATGATCATAATTTTGCAGCAGTTACAAGTATTCCAAAACAGAACATATTGCTGTGTGTTTTGTCATGGAATCATGGAATGTTGTGAGCTGGAAGCGACCCACAAGGGTCATCGAGTCCAACTCCTGTCCCTGCACAGGACAATCCCAAGATTCAGACCATGTCCCTGAGGGCCTTGGCCAAATGCTTCTGGAATCTTGTCAGGCTTGGTGCCATGACCAGCTCCCTGGGGAACCTGTTCCAGTGCTCCACCACCCTCTGGGTGAAGAACCTTTTCCCCTTGTCTTATAACAGAAGTAACAACTTGCAGACAGGACTATCTAAACACAGGGCTGACAGCAGAGCTGGAGACCCTCCAGCTGCCTCCTGTCTGGGCCACCCTCTCACCTGTGGGTCGGGATTTGTTCCTACTTGTCTGAACTGTCACACAATATGGGATTACATACTTTTTAAAACAAATTTAGTTTGTAAAACTTGGAAGAATCTCACCCTGATAAACCAAAATAAATTTTAAAAAATCAACCCCAAACCAAGCAACAGACAAAACAGGAGATGGAGCCAGAGAGCAGTTTTTAAAGCAAATTGCCAGAGAAGCTGGGCAATTCAATTTGCTCCATCTTCCAAGCTTCAAACAAGACTGCAGATGAAGAATTGGAGAAAGTCCTCCAAGACCCTGGTGCGGTACGAGGGCATGGAAAGTGGCTGCACTGTGTGTGAATGCATCGGTTCAAACCAGCCCTGCTTCTCCCCAGAGATCTGTTGTCCTTCTGTACATGAATACATGAGCCACTATTATCGCTCATAGACAGGCAGCCTAATGCTGCTCTATCCAAATCAAAGGAGTGAAAGTCAACGTGCATCAAGAACACTTTTCTCCTACCCTAATTTTACGTCTGTAGGTACTCATTAAACTTAATGTCTACAGCAATTCTAACTTGAAGTCTCTTTGTCCATTAGTTTTTGTTGTTATGGGGAAAATGGTTTTTAAAAGGTTTTCATTGAATTGTGTATGACAGCCATAGATCTGGGGAACATTCTTGTCTGGTCTTGTTGGTAATGTCAATGCCTTTTCCATCATTATGACAATATTATTTTAGCCTGTTGGGTGAAATGCAGGAGGAAGCTCTAGGTTCTCATCTCACTTTTAAATCTTTCTATTTCTTCTCTGCTTCCCTTCCTCCCCTCCCCAGTTTTCCATGAATTACTCTTTCTTCCCTCAGTCATAGCAAAAACTGCTTTTGTGTGCAATAATTTTCCAACCATATTTCCCCATCTTGTAAGGGAGAGTAGAGCACTGACCTCAATTTTGGTCACCTGGTAAAGTGATGTACTGGACCTCAGGACATCTTTCTATTATTCAAGTGCCTTCCTGGTCTTGTGGAGGAAGTCACCTTTACAGATAAGCTTTAAAACATGCCTCTAAGATTTTTATCTTGACTGGCCACTGGAGCCTCTCCTGCATTGTGTTGTCTTTTACTTTTTTATCTTTTTGTTTTTTCTTTTCCCCAAAGGGTAATTATTTTCAAAGATCAAACCTATATATAAAGCATGTATTTGATTTCAGTATATCATTATTTGGCTTTGATCCAAAATGCATGCCCCCCCCTGAAAGGGGTGTTGTCCTGCAAACAGTGTCCACTATTCCTTGAAAGAATAGTGTTGGACCTGAACCTGTTTAAGGATATAGGAGAGAAGGATAATAGGGAAATGTAATATATCTCAATAGATAATTGAAGAAAATCCATCTAAGTTGGGGAATATGTAGGACCTACTTCCAGTCTTGTGAACCACACCTTTGCCTATCAAGACACTCACTTTCTCCATTACTTGCTTCTTTAAAGGCCTGTTTGGCAAAAAGTATTCTGGGTCTCCCAAGGGCCTGCAGTCTGTTGTCTCCACCACGCTCTTAGCCTGTTTATCTGTCAGTGATGCACAGTGCCCAGTCTTGAATGCAAACATCTGCAAAGACAGCAGACTTTGCCAGACTTCCGTTTTTAAAGACATTTTTAGATACACATCCATTCTGAAAATTATCAAGTATAACGGCATCTTCAAAGAATATCTCACACAGCTCATCAAGTAGCGAGACAAGCATTTCTAGCTGTAGGTCTAGCCTAGGACTGCAGGATCATCCATAGCCGTAAGAGGATTGGTCCTTGCCTCTTTAGTAGTAGTTCCTTTCTAAGAAATGTAAGAAAGAGATGTTATCTAATGCGATCACACATCCTCTGGGAAACAGTTTGAGACTGCAGATTCATTTCCTACAAGCCATTATACAGTCATCAGCTGTTGCTGACCGGACCTTTCCCTCCACAGTACACTTGTAAACCTCAAATAGTTTAGTCAAGTAAAGCTTAAATGTCTTGCTGTGGTTCCACAGATTCTGCTTGTTTGTTTAGCATAACACAGATTACCAAACATTGTGAAAATTTCGTTTCTGCCCCAGAGAATTTACAGTATCTTTCCTCTGTTGCCTGTATCTACTACATAAGCAATGTAAGTACTGAGTGGGCAATCAGGATTTGTTCTGTTCCTGACGCTGCTGTATGTTACTCCCACAGAAAAAGTAAACTCCTGATCTTTTGAGTTTTTCATACCTGAACTTTCAGCAAGTCTCCTTAGTTTTTCTGCTGATGGGCAGGAGCACTGAATTTTTTTTCAAGGAGAACTGCTGCTTGTCAGCTTAGTGTGGGTAAATTTAAGGTTACAGCTGAAGTAACACTTTCCAATCTGCTGATGACTTCTGTGATGTAGGACAACAGTTCAGACACTGACCGTGAATCTATTGATCATGAAAGTTTGGTGTACACTTCAGGAAGAAGTAAGTGCTTTTTCACTGTCTTTAGCACAGAGCTTTGAGTATGTAAGTTACCTGACCTCCCTGGACCTCGATGAATCTACCAGGAAACATGAGTGAAAAGTAGCATCTTGCCAAAAATGAGCTGCTGGAAGTCTGTTGTGTTTCCTTTAGGAATAAGTAGTCTGGCAGTGAATTTCTAGTGCCACCGTGCAAGCAGCCCTGCCACGCTGCCAACCTGCTCCCAGCCCCTGCCCGCCCCAAGCCTCGTACTGACCGTCACCTCCGTCCAGGTTGGCTCTGTGTCCTATTTCACCCATTTTCAACAGCTAATACTGACATTCACGTAGAAATTGTACAATTATGTAAATGTGGCATGATGCTGAAAATATTACAGAAAGTTTAATACATCAGGGTCCTGCTGTCTAACGTGGCAGCAGAAATCCCGTCTTTATCTCATGTGCTGACCTTCAGTCCCCAGATAAACTCAGACAGGAAAAAGTAATGTAAACAGAGAGAAGCGATCGCCCCGTTTAATCTTTACTCCCCTTTCTCTCGCAGGAGGGTTCACAGCAGTGTGACTAGGGCACGGACAGCACAGCAGCCTCACCGTGCCGGGGGAGCCCTAGGCACTCGTCAGAAGCGGGACACG
>NW_010325404.1:77119-100882 GCF_000700745.2 Antrostomus carolinensis | reverse complement strand
TTTTAAAATGCACAACAGTTGGGGCTTTTTTCAAAAAAAAAAAAAAAAAGTGGGTAATTGCTGTTAAAATAAGCGTCAGTCCCCTCTGGGCTGAGCTGCAGGGGAGACGCAGCCAGGAGAGGGTCCTTTCCCACCTGTTGGGGCTCCTGTCCCGCAAAAATAAGCCAGGAGGTGCGTGGGTGGGTAGGAGCTGTGGGACAGCCAGGGGTCGTGGGTGGGCTGTGGGTTTCCAGCCTGTCGCTCTCTGCTCTCATGCTTTGCCAAGCTGCACTTGGAGATTTCTTTTCACTGCTGACATCTGACTTGTAAACATGAATAACAGATTCCTTCTTGGTGGGTTTTGGGTAAGAGCTGCTCAGAACCAACTTTGTTACAGCTATGAGGTACCCATAATTGCCCTTCATCATCTGGTTACAGCTGTGAGTTGCAGGAGTTGGTTCCCAGAAGGTCCTGGTCCTGCATCTCCCAGGGGATCTGGTAACACTGATGACAAATGTGGATTTGATGCCACCCCTCTGGACTGGAGTGGGACCATCCCTGGTACTGGGGTGGGACCGCGGCCAACAGACTGTCACAGCCTTCCCCACATGAGCATGGGCACAAAACTTCTCTGCTGTCCATCTGCAGCTTGATGTTAACCACTGTCTTGTTGGCCTCAAGTTGCACCAAGGGAAGTTTAGATTGGATATGAGGTAGAATTTCTTTCCTGAAAGGGTTCTCAGGCATTGGAAGGGGTTGCCCAGGGCAGTGGTGGAGTTCCCATCCCTGGAGGGATTGAAGAGTCGTCTAGACATAGTGCTGAGGGACATGGTTTAGTCAAGTCTTGTCAGTGTGAGGTTAATGATTGGACTCAATGATCTTAAAGGTCTTTTCCAACCAAGGCAGTTCTGGGATTCTGGGATTTGCCCAACTCGGCAGGATAGGGCGATCCCTGTTCCCGAGGCATGTTCTGTGCCCAGTAGCTGGGACCAGTCTCGGTGGGGACTAGGAAGTGCTACAGGAGTACAAGCAGTAAATACCAGCAGCACACATGGGTGATTTTTCAAGGCTCTTCCTACGCAGGCTCTCCCTTGCTGATTCCTGCAATGATCACCCGAAGCCCACAAACGTGAGATCTGAGCAGCCTCAAAGCTGTAGGAGCCAGCTGCAGGCATCGCAGCTCCAAGATGGCATTTCCCTGTAACGAAGCAGCTGCAGATTATGTTTCCTTTACAGCATGCAAAGAAGCCAGCTCTGTGATGGCAGAGTTTACAGGGAGCACGTGTCAAAAAAGTAAATAATGAATATCAAAGCAGTAGTGAGGGTGAAAAGAGCTTAAGCTTCAAAGCAAGCCACTGGATTGCCCCAGAAGTTCTTCAGAGATCCAGATGAAAGTGAAGTTGGGAAAGGTGCAAAAACGGCCCCAGGGAGGCCATAGCTGTCAAGGATTCTGGTCATGAACAAACCACAGAAAATCCAGGGGTTCATATATGTGCTCTCAGCTCCCCCTCAAGACGCAGAATGTGAAGTTGTGTGTGGGGGAATTCACAGGACTGATTTCTTTTGACCACCCCTTCTGCTACCTGAGAACGGAGAGATAGATCTGTGGAGGACTGGAGCTTGGAGAGCTTGAGATGATCCGAGCAGTGTTAGGGAATCACAACATCCATTTATGATGCTATTTTGGGGACACCTTCCAGGCAGTTTTATTTTCCAGGAGCATCCCATCAGCTGTCCTCCCTGGTGTTCTCCTTCATCTACAGCAGCTCATTGCTGTAACTGGTACTGAGTCTTTTACTTGGACCAAGGATAAGAATGAAGTGTGTGGATGGTGTAGGAGAGCAAGGGGAGAGTGCTGCTTTTGAAACAAACACCTTATTTATCTACAGCACAGGCTCAGCCTGGGAGAAACCCATTTCAAATTCACAGTGAATGATTTTGACCGAGAAAAAATACCCTCCGTCCAAATGCTGAGAAGGACAAAATGTCCTGCACCAGTTTTTTTGGGAGGAAACAGCCCCTACTTTCTACTTTGAAGAGACATTTGTTTTGAGGTCTACTGTCATGGGATTCTCCAAACTTAAACAGGAGATTAAATGTTTTATTCAAGATGCTTTTTGTCCCTTCTGGTATTTCAGTTTAACCAGCAAACTAATAAAACCTATTATTTACAGAGCCCTCATGAGCACAGAGCCGGGGGGGCCATGCTGCCACAGTAACTGAGGCTCTACCACGTGGTCCTCATGGCAGGATTTAGCCCTGGGAGACAAGGAGACAATTCCAGCTCAGGATCCCAAACCTTGCAAGGCTGGAAGTGCTTTCAGAGGGAGCTGCCCCGTAGCCAGAGTCCTGTATGAGTCTGGGCTCATCTGCCACCCTTTCTGCATCCTGCTGTGCTCTCTCAAAAGCTCCTTTGCAGCATCAGTCATGAAATCTGTGCTGCCTGCTCTCATGTTGGTGGGTGGTGTTTATGACTGCAGGTGAAGGCAGAAGGCAATGCTCTGCCCTCTTCCCTGTGCAAGGGGCTGCTCACTCCTTGCCTCAGGCAATGCCAAAGACAAAGAGTGTCTCTTTCCAAGGAGGCTGCTCGTCTGGGCTGTGTCAGGAGCGCTGTACAAGTGGAGAAAAGCATTAACCCAACGTGTTTAGGACCTAATTTCTGAGAAAAGTCAGGGTCTAAACATTTGCAAAATCCTCCTCAGATATCTGTCAAGGGTGGAGGAGCAAGGTGACCCACAGCAGGACTGGAGGACCCCAGGCAGAGACAGATCCCACAGGGCTCTACAGGGTCAGGTCAGGCTGGAGAGCACCATTGGCAGAGCTGGGGACGCCAGGTCAGGGAGCTGCCAGGGTATTTGCAGGCAGCCACTACCAGGGCAGTGCGGTAGACAGTTCTGAAGGGCTATGTGGAGGTGAATTTGCCTTCCCCTCCTCCTATCATGGCTCCACGTCATCTGTCTGAGGACAGAGCAGTTAGAGCCACTGTCCTTGATGCTCACACTCCTCCTGGTAATGAACCAGGGCTCGTGCTGTTACCTAGCATCCTTTGGGAGCACCGCAGGTTCCTATGCTGAGGTTACCCATGGATCTGCTCCCCATGCCCAGAGCTGTGGGCTCTGCAGAAGACAGAGGCTGGTCAGGCTGCGAGTCTCCTACAGCAGCATCTGTGAGGCTGAGTGTGCTGACACGCCTGGGATGAGAGCAGTGAAGGACATCTGAGGAGAAGCTGGTTACAGGGTCCCTTTGGAAAAATTGGAGGATGAAAGACCTTGTATAAGGCACAACCCTTTTCTCTGAGCTGGGGCACGTGCTGCACGGTAGAAACATTTGTTTATTCTACCAGGGCATTTGTTCAACATAGCCAAGGTTTTGTCTTTTTCAGGCTCACCAGGCAGACTGGGCACAGCAGCAGATGCTGCATCTGGGCTCACACAACATCAATAACCACTCCAGCTGGGCTCTGGCTTCCCAGCATTATGGACAGTGATGATATATGAAGCAGACAGGACACAGTTCGGTTTTTAGGTGCTGGAGTGAACTTGCAGCGCTGACAGGCTGTTTGGATCCTGAACAAATGTGATGTGAATGTTTTCCAAGGAGAATGAAGGGTGTGGGAGGACAGCCCAGGCCGTAGCAAGAGCTGGTGCAAGGTGTCTCAGAGAGTGACAAGAACGTTGACGGGAGGGAGTGAGAACTTTACTTTCATCCTCTGCTGCTACGTCAGGCCAGGCCTGAAGGAGTCTCCACATCCCTTCCACTGTGGGCAGTCCCTCTTCAAAAGTAGTTGCTCAGTAGGAAGAGGTCACCAAACTGATAGGTGATCTGATCCTGGGTGTCAGAACTGTTCTGGCTGTCATCCTGGGGATGGGAAAGATGCCATTTCCAGCACTTTGTGGTTCTGCTCTTCTGGTGCTCTCCTCAGCTCAGGGCTTAACATGTTACATTCTTTCTAGAGATCAACACGTGAAGAGAGAAAAAGTACAGAGGAAAGGGTGGGAGGGGAAGAGAATTGGCAGCGTTTGGAAAAAAAAGGGGAAAATCTCAGCAAATTGAGCACCAGGTGTTTTTAATACTCTTTTCAAATGGAATTCACAGCTATGCCATCTGTACATTTGATGTCATACGTCCAGTACAGGACCATGAGCTGGTTGTTTGGCATGTCACACCCAGAATAACTCCTGAGCAGTGCCTCCATATTTTAAATACTGTGCAAATGCTGACACAAACTTTGGGGACATGCAGCTGCTTTTCTTCACTGTAGAAATGCAGCTGCCTCTGGCTGGAGACACACTATCTCCTTGTCAACTGTGCCACAATAGTTCAGGGTAGGGGAAAAGGAGCCAGGAAGGTCATGGAAGCAACAAAAAACTGTCATTGAGTTGCAAACTGTAATTCACACAGTGATTCCTCCCAGGATGGCTCAATAGCTGGGAAAAAACTGAGCTTGGGGCTCTGCAGAGGACATGCCAGGATTCTGAGCAGAGCCTACAGATGCAGAAGATGGTGCTCGTGACCAAAACTCCATGAATGGACCTGGCCAGCAGTAACCCTGCCTGACCCTGCCGTACTGAAGGCGCAGCTGACGGCATGTCATCACTCACTGCCTCCCTGGCAGGATTTAAGACAGCGAGAGAGGAAGGCACAGTTGCATTTTATTGCTAATACCCTTGGGCATTTCTGTCCCAGAGATGCAGGGATTTCAATGACTTCTCTTTACACTGGCTCAGGAGTGTTTATACACCAGTAAATAATATTAACTGCTCATCTGTGGCTGAGTTTAGCTGTTGTAATTACAAGCGTTTCCAGCAGCTGGTCTGGGTCCTGCACTCTGCTTTCCCTCTTGCCCCAGCTCTGCGGTTTGCCTGGCAGCTTGACATTTTGTCAGGCTGAGGATAGCGCAGGGCGGTTGGCAAGCGGAGAGACCAGTGAAAGAAGCTTTCCTCCCAGAGCTGAGGCAGAACACAGTACCTCCCATCGCAGTACTGGCTGCTCTGGGGTCACCCGAGCTGTGCTGCTTTGCTGTGTGTCATGGGACTGACTTTGAAGTCCCAGGACCGATGCCCGCAGCAAGCCCGTGTTCCCACAGGCTTCTTCCCTTCTTAGGAGCTACGAGGCATTTTCAGGGTTTCTTTTTTTTCCTCCCCTGTGAAGCTCTGGTGTCTCCTCCAGCAAGAGGGAAATGCTCTTCTTGCTCAAGTGCCTGAATTTTGGTCACATTTTGGAGGGGATGGCTTTTGTTGTTTTAGGGACTGTGGTGCTGCAGTCCATGATGCCACCCCAACAGGGCTGTGTTAGCAAGAGCTCACTGGGGAGGTGACCAGCTGAGAATGGGCTTGGCACACCTCAATGCACTTTGCCTACCTGGTGTGTGGGCTCCCCAGCACACACCTGCTCAGGGCAGAGACAGCGCCCGCTCCTCGCCTGGAGCAGCTCAGCAGCCCCTCTTTCACTCCTGGCCCAAAGAATCATTCAGCGGGAAGAGAGCATCCTCTGTGCTGCTACTACCCACTCCCAGGTGGGGAATGGCAATGGGACCGCCTCTCCTTCCTTCTCCTCTTGGCCCAGGTAGGACACAGCAGGACAGCTGTCCCCCACAGCAGTCCTGAGAGCCCCCCATGGTCATGCCACTGGGGTTCCCCCTGAGTCCATAGCAGAGCAGGGCTGCTCTCCCAGTCCAGACTCCATCCAGAGGCCAGCTGCTCCATGCTGCTGGCACTGACATTTGCACCCATTCCATCTCTGCACTCTTGTGAGCATCCATGATGCTCCTCCGCCCATGCTTTCAAGAGGACATGGAGAAATGCCAGCACTGCTCTCTTCCTCAGCTCCACGACCTCCCATGAAACACTGTCCTACATCAACCCTGTGCCACACACAAGATCGAGCTGTGCTGCTGTGGCTGCTGAGCACGGTGAGCTCCACTCAGGTACACCCCTTCTTTGGGATTTTACCTTCCAACTGAATAATCCTCACACCTCATCAGGTGGAAATCCAGACCCCATCCAGCCAACGCATCTGGTGCCACGGTGCCCAGCATCTACTGTCCCTCTCACCCTCAGTTTTCTCCTCCTCCATCCCAGCTTCTCCAGTTGCCGAAAGCAATCAGTGGCAGCTGAAGTGCAAAGAAGACGACACTCTGAGCCGTGGCTTTCGTGCTCGGTGCCCTCCAGCTTCTGCGCTCCCAAAGTCATCGGAGCAGAAATGCCTGCACACGCAAGGCATTTCCTCTCCAAAAGAGAAATGCTGGCACTAGGATCTGGTACCAGCACATCAGGAACGAGAGATCTTCTCTTAATACTCACTAAGCTCCAATCTTAATCTTGTTCGTTGCTGTTAAGTCTCAGAGAAATTGGGCCAATGCGTTGAAAGGAGGTAAAATAACAAGATTCAAGAGGAGGCTAAAGTCTTTTCAGAAAAGTGCAGGGAAATAATCTTCAAAGGTTCCCACGGGCCTGCACACCCTAGCTTGGAAAATCAGAACAGATAAAAACTGAGAAGAGTAGCAGGAGCCTTGCTGAAGTTGTTTTATAGTCTGCCCACTGAGCAGCTACTGAATCCCTTCCTCAGCTCACAGGTACTCTTAGACTCCTTGACAATCCAAGGCAACGTGTGTTGCCATTAAATAAGGCTCTGCTATGAAAGGTGCTGCCCTTTCACCCTGCAAAAAGTGTGTGTGTGTGTGTGTGTGTGTGACTGACCAGGAGTCATCCCTGGCAAACTCCACCCCAACACGGCACACCAAGCACACAAGCCTTTGTCCCACACCCTGCAGAGGGACATGACCAGCCCTGAGGTGTTCACAGAAGGGACCATGGTGCAGAGCTGTAGATAAACTGAACCAGCTCATGTCTGTGCAAGAAGGGTGAGATCTATTGGGGGGTCCCACAAAGCAGGGGCAGCATGTCTGCAGGCTCTTGGTTGGAGCCTGCGGCAGGGAGGCAAAGCACTAACTCCCCAGGCAGCACTGCCAGCTTCAGGCTTTGCAGAAAATTTTGCCTTTGTCATTGCCCATGTGTTTGGTGGACAGGGGACTCCTGTCTTCTAGGAGCCTGTTAGAAAATGCCTTTCAACTGCAGTCAAATTCACAGGAAAAAAAAAAAGCAAAAAAAAAAAAAAAGAAAAAAAAAAAACAAAAAAAAAAAAAAAAGCCATAATTACACCCACACAGCTCTCCACACTGCGCTAAGCTTCACCCCCCTGTCAGAAATGCACCCGCACTGATAGAGTGGATATGTTGATTAAAAGTCCCCCAAAATGAATAGATCAAGATAAATCTGCCATACCCCTGCAGCAAGGGTGAAGGGCTTTTTAATTAAGGACAAAGAGATGCAAATGTCCTGAATCATCACAAGCAAATAGCAAAATAGCACCTGTCAGAATATTAAAAAACAAGCACTCAGCGTTCCCTTGTGATCAGCTTGAAGGAGGCCTTGAATTTAAAAAAAAAAATAAAAAAATCCACTGAGAGTTGAAAAATGTAATAGGCTGAGAGCAAGCAAAGAAAATGGCTCGATAAAAACAAGCAGGTATTACTTGCTGGTGATTTTGGTGTGGGAACGTGTCAGCACAGCTGACAGAAGGGTCCGGAGCATCCCTGGCCCCAGTGCAGCCCGTGCTGGACCCGCTCAGAGGCCACACGATCGCCTGCCCTGGGGGACGGCACGAGGCAGTGCTGACCTGCCTGCGGGCTCCTTCCCGTCACAGCAGCAAAGCCCCGCTCCTCCCAGGTGCGAGATCCCTGCCGCGACCCTACAAAGCCCGTAATCACAAGCACTCAAATAACCCCAGTCAGCTGGGAAAAAACGACTTAATGCACACTGAAGTACTTTGCTGGAGAATCAGCCTGGGGCTCTGCTCCATCCCGATCCCCTCACCCATGTCAGACCTGCCCCTGCTGAAGGAGAGGGGATTTAATTTTTTCTGGGTAATGAAGGCAACAGGGTTGAATTTCAGAGCCAGGCAACAAGACCCTGTAAGCCATTCTCCTCCTCACTGTGCATTCATTTGCGAGGCAGTCTGGGAATGTGCAGGAAGCGTCCTGTACATGTCCAGAGCCTTTGCTATTAGGATTGATTACAGGGGAAACTGTCTGGAAAGTATGTCTGGATGCCCATGGTGCTGGGGAGAGCAGGCAGGCGGTCTCAGGTTGATCAGGGCAGACTATTATTCTAGTGGAAGATGTCCCTGCTCATGTCAGGGGGGTTGGAACTGGATGATCTTTAAGGTCCCTTCCAACCCAAACCATTCTATGATTCTATGACTATTATTTTCCCACAATAAAAGGGTTAAACAGGAAGGTTTGGGGAATTCTGTTGCATCTTGGATATTTTCATTGCTATCATTGCTTGCTTTCACTTAAAACTGTTTGTACACAAACAGTTGGAAACTAAGACATGGGGGAACATGGTTCTGTGAGGAGCACCCCACGCATGCAGCCTCTCCTCTGGTCTGCACCCCAAAACCGTGGCCTTGAGTAGCCCCCAGCTTAATGACAGGGCTGAGGCCACTGCTGTTCCCAGCGCTGTACCGGAGCCGGAGGGGATAAGGGCTGGGAAAGGCAATGAAAGGAGCAAGTGTTGGGAAGCACAGTGAGAGCCAGTGCAGCCCAGAAGCAGCGACAAAGGGGCTGTGAAAGGAAGGCAAAGCGAAAGGGAAATGCCTGGAATAATAAGTGACGGCCAGATGCCTTTGAAGGGGACTCTCATATCTTGGGTCTCCCGCCTGACCTACTTAAAACTGGCGTAATCTGATGAAGGAGCATCCTCTGGCTCTAAATATAAACTTCGCTCCTCTTTCTTTAAATTCCTTCCCTCTGCCATCCCAGAGGTCAACAGCTGGGAGCAAGGCACTGTGCGTACTCCCTAGGTCCCAGAGTCCTGCAGAAGGGTCCCCCCCCACCCTGGGGAGGGCTGAGGACCCCAGGGAGGCTGCTGGCCTCTTTTCTCATGGGAACAGGCCATGCAGCAGCAGAGGCACTAGCACAGAGCCCAGAGGGACAGGGCTGGCATCACACGGTTTTCTATCAGCTTATTTATGAACAGGAGCAAACCTACTGTCCATGGGGCATTGCCTATAGGGGAATTACGAGATGGATTGTTGTCAGGTACCCATCCCCAGCACAACCTGCAGAAAACTGCACATCAGGACCCAAAAGCTGGGGGGTCTCCCATTAGCTCCTTGTACACGTGTGATTTGCAGTCAAAGATTTTTCCATTTTAAATGAACCATAAATCTGGTGCACAAGAGTCCTGAGGCATCTAAACAACTGGCAAATTTAGGTGGAATTTGGCAATTAGTTTAAGCGAGAAGAAAAACAAACAAAACCACAAGAAGAAACAGCGGTAATCAAAGCACTTCTTTCAATCTGTTCTGAAATAAAATGTTTTGCTTAAGAATGCCAAAATGTTTCATTGATCCATTTCCTAAATTAAATGCTTCAAGTTTTTCCACTTCAGCACACCATTTTTCATTTAAAACTCAACTTTCTTTAAATAAAAAGGGTAGAAAAAGAACCACTGGTTTGGTTTGAACAACATACTGAGATGACAAGACGAATTTTTTTCATTTTTCCAGTTTCACTGGAAAGCCATATTAAAGAAAAAACCAAGCTGTTTTGATTCAATCTAAACCAAATTTAATCCATTCCTCACTCTGCTCCAGAGCAATTTCCATATCTGCAATGTGTGTTCCGTGGAGAGCTGCTCTTGCTGCACCCCCCCAGCCCTGTGTGCACTCTCGGCGTGCACAGCTGGAGCCGGCACAGCTGGAGCCGGCACAAAGGGGATGTTCAAGCAACACTCGGACAGTTTTGTTCAAGCAACTCAGTAGCGATCAGGTATCGGGCATG
The DNA here is from genome assembly GCF_000700745.2 of Antrostomus carolinensis. Classification (NCBI taxonomy): domain Eukaryota; kingdom Metazoa; phylum Chordata; class Aves; order Caprimulgiformes; family Caprimulgidae; genus Antrostomus; species Antrostomus carolinensis. The sequence continues at coordinate 91,056 of NW_010325404.1, read as the reverse complement.
GAGCCAGCTTTGTGAGAGAAAAAGTGACAGCCAGTGGTAAAACTCCAGCAAGAATTAAGACCTTTAAGCCATGAGATGTCCGAGGGCAGAGCAGAGGGAGTGAACAGGCTGGGCCCGCTCCCATAGGAAGTCCAGCAGCAGCATATCCCTGGCTGAGACAGGGACACTGTGCTGTCCCCAAGCAAGAGCAGCTGCCACCAGCCTGGACTGTTGGGCTATAGTCAGGGACACTGCATCTCTGCTCTCATCCTTCCTGCAACAACGACAAAGCCAGGGGCTGCTGGAGCTCCAGGTCTTCCCATTGCCACGTAGGGAGCAAGACAGGTTTGGTGAGAATTCCTGGCCGATCAGAATAAGACTCATAATATTATTTTATCAAGGGTTTTCATCAAGGCCTTACAGCTCCCAGCTCCCTAAGGATATAAAATTTCCAGCTCATAGACTCTGGGACTGTATGAGCTGTTTAGGAACCTTCATGTGCTTTATTCAACTTCCTTGCTTTGGTGGCAGAAATGTATGTGGTATTAGAAAGGAAAAACAATTAAATTAAAACCCAAGTCATTACAGAAAGCTAGCAAGCTGCATGTCTCTCAGTACCACCATCAGAATTAGATGAGTTTGTTCCCATTGGGGAGATAGGCCCCGTTAATTTTCTTGGCAGGATCTCCCATCTTAAAGCAACAAGGCAAATGTTTGCTTTGACTTTTTGACAGTGTTTGTGAACCTTGGGAAGCTTTGAGAAAAAAAAAAAAGAAAGGATAAATTCTCTTAATCTGAAATGCTGTACATATTAATTTTTGCAAAGCTCAAATTTAGGGTCAAATTCAAACTGACAGAGTCTCCTTGAAGGAATAGGAGGGGCAGAATATACTATTTGGTAAAGAGAAGAGAAAGATGAGACAGGCAAAGTGGATTTTTTTTTTAAGCTTGCAAGGAGATACTAAGCTCAATAATCAGACAAGAAACAAGCGAGGAAAAGCTATCAAAGCAGCAGCCGTTTTAAGAGATGTGCTCATCTGAAAGCGACTTTTAGTTCTTGTGAAAACTGCCGCCTTAACAGCTGTCCCAATTAGAGCCAGCCGGAAATTTCCCAATAAACCAACATTTTTGTCAGAAAAATAATTCGCTGAGTCTGAAATGCTCCAAGTTGGCTGAACTTTTGTTGAATGGAAAAGCAGGGCTCCAACTGGGCCCGGCGCTCAGCTGCCAGGTTTGCGCTATGAACGGCAGTGCTGACGGAAAAGTCAATTTTGCTGAGCAGCTGCAGGCACCAGGAAGCGCCTGGTTCCCATAATTTATGTTTGGGATTTGGTTTGAGCTGAAAAAAAAAAAAAAAAAAAAAAGAAAAAAAGATAAAAAGGCAACTGAGTTCCTTATAAACTTGAACTTGAGCCAGCCGAATTTGTTCATGCCATGATCCCATATGCCTGACCCGTTTTAGGATCTGGCGGCTGGATCTGCAAGGAAAAAAAACTCAATCCTGAAGTGCTGTGGAGAGACCAAAGCTGGAAGTGGCTCCTGCCAGGAGAGTCAGCTCATAGCCATGCCCACATCTGCATGACCCCGAGGCCAACAGGTCTCCCAGGGCCTCTGCTTCCCTGGGGTGGCCCTAGCAGAAACATCCCAATGCCACCTTCTTTCTCTTATCTTTTTTTTAAAAATATTTTTTAGGTATAGCAAAAGCAATGACTACAGTTATTAGGTTTTTTTCAGCTACATCTTTGAAAACTGATGTGTTACCACTGGACATATCACTGGATTTGTTCCAGCTGTTTCACTGCACCAGTAACTTACTAAAAGAAGGAAAGAGTCAACAAGACTTAGTTTAGGAGATCCTGTGCAAAACTTCCCTTTAGCATGAAGAGTTTTTAGCTAGCTGTATTTAATAAAAAAAAAAAAAAAAAAAAAAAGTCATCAGGCAGGACAACCTGGACTCCCATCATCCACCCTCCAAGGGTCTGCCAGGCTCCAAGGCAGCTGCCAGGGCCAGAGGAGTCCCTGGGCCAAAGTGGATCTATGTTTGCAGGGGAAAAAAAGATGTTAATGCTCCGTGGGATTCCTGACCAGCAGGGAAAAACCTTTCTGTGAGTGGTGATGATTAATTACTAATGATAATTAACCTACAACAGTGGCACTCAGAAACTAGAGCAGAGGCACATGTCCCATCATGTGCAGCTCTGAATGAAAACAGAGCCCCTGCCCCAAAGGGATTTCTTTTTAAAAACGCCTGGAAATGATGAATGACACAACTGGAGCTTTTCCCGGCATGACCACTCCCCAGGGATGGTTTGTAGGGCACAGAGCCTGCTTGTAGGTTGTGGTCTCCCTTCCCACGCTGCCGGCTGTTGCTCATGGAAGGGCTTTGCTGCTTCACTGAGTGGCTCCAAGGGCATCTCCATGGACCTCTGCTGCACCAAGCCTCCCTGTGCCCCAGGGAGTGGAGCTTTGCTGCAGCCCCACTGCTTCCCTGTCCCCTCTGGTGTCCATCACTTGCTGGCCCTGTACCAATGCTGCCCATTGTGCTGCTGCTTACACCAACAGCAATGTAGGGGTAGGGGCCTGGAGCTTGAAGTCAACCCCCTTTGGTCCATTACAGCAGCTTCTTGCTAAGGACCCTCTGAAGCTGGAAAAAAGCGCATCTGCCATTCTCCATTTCATCTCGCAAGCTGTGAGATCCCACCCCTCTCACTGCCTATCCCTGCTGACAGCCCTGCTTCCTACAGAGCAAACGGGCTTGAAACTCCGCAATCAAAGTCATTTGCATTGATTTCCATGGCCTGGTTTCTCTACCTGGATTCTCCCTGCCCCTAGAACCACCGTGCCCCTTCGGAGTGGGAGCAGCATTGTCTTGCTTGTTTGGGATTTTGCTGTATCCCCGTTTCTTTCTCAGAGGGAGAAAACAAAATATTGCTGCTGGATGCCAGTGTTTATTTATCTGCAGGTTTAGCAGCACACGCACCGAGCTGCTTTTGCTTGACCCAGTCTCAAGGCGGAGGAGGATATTTCCCCACACACTGTTTCCCAGACAGTTTTCCCATCTCTGCTCCCTCACAGGTCACGTCAGCAGCCTGTCCCTGGGCTCTCTATTTCCTACCAGACCAGCTCACTCAGCAGCTCCTGTTCGTGCCCTCTGCCCCCTCAAAACCTCTGCAACAAAGAGCTCGGTCCCAGTGGGCTTTGCTGAAGGGCCAGTTGCCCTGGTGGGTGGCAGCCACTGTCCCCAGCCCAGTCACTCCTGAAAGAGCTGCTTCTCCTTTCTGTCCTGCTCAGAAAAGGACCATAACAGTGTCTCTCACTCTGGAAGAAAAGAGGGTCTCCATGGCAGCTAGGAACAGCACTAGCATGACTGTAAGACTGTGCAAGAAACTTGATTTTTTTTTTCCTTAGAGAAAATGCTTCTATTTTTGACAAAAGGCCTTTTTGAGGTATGAAACCTCTTATGAAACTTCTCCCACATCAGTGCTTTACATAAACTATTTTGCTGTAGTTGTGTTATTCATTGCACACATTTTACACCACCGTGAACTAGTTTATCTCCAGAGAATGGAAATCAGAGCCTGGCTGTGGGGCAGGGCATCCTGCAAGCCACATCCTCTACAGGTCATCTTGTCCAAGTCATGCCTATCACAAACAATACTTCAGCCTGGGGTGACTCCTCCCAACAGGGCAGTCACACTACGGAGCAAGTAAAGGGTGTCACCAGCGTGAAGATCATCTTTAGCCGTGCAGGAGGAGAGTGTAAATGGGCCAGGAAACATCACACAGGTGCACCTTGATGCACAGCCTCTGCCAGTGGGAGCTGCAAAGTTGAATGGCATTAGACTGATGTGCTCCTGAAGAGCCTGTGACCCTAGAGCACGTGGGGAAGATGGCCAGCTACAGCCTCATAAGGATTAACAGGGTGAAGGGTCTATTTATTGCATTAGTATCACAGCCTTATTTTTTATCCTCAGAGCCTGAGATGTCAGTGCTGATAGCAGATAGTTTGTTTCACAGAGAATGTACAGCGATAGGTCAGAGGAACAAGTGAAAATGCCACCTTTGAGGGGAATTAGATCATTAAAATGTCACAGTAGTACCTTGGGAAGCCAACCGGAGATTCCAGCTGCAGTTTCTTGCTCCCTCTGCTAGGAAAAATAAATAAGACCTGCCAAGTGAGACCAGGCCTTTCTTTTCTAAAGAGATTACTATTTTTTATATCACCATTGTTTCACACCACTGTGCCAGCAAAAGAGTCATGATCTCATTTTCCATTGCCACGAAGTCTGATTTTGGGGGAGTAAAAGCTTTCCTGCAAGTCTGGACTGAAGGATAAAGGGAGTGCCCTGGGGACAGTAGCACAGAAGGGAAACCTATATACCACCCCACCTCTGATTATATTTGATGAACATTAAATTAATGGCAGTGCTATGCTAGAGTTATTCCCTTCTCTAGCTTTTCACCCTCTGCATTTTTTCCAGCAGTAACTTAACTCTATGGGTCTTTGTTTCTACTCTCCCATCCACACTGCTATTGCTTGCCATCTAAGTGACCTAGAGATTGCCAGACCATCCTTTCATCATGTGAAGAAGCATCATCTGTTGAAAAATATCACAGTCAAGGGCTGTTTGCAGCTCTGAAGCTATCTTGGTTGGAACCTGCAGGGGATTTCTCAGTGCTCAACTCCCCAGCTGTGTAACGGAAGAAATAATCCTTATCTTTAGCATGTGCCCTTAGCCCTGAGGAACACTGCATTGCTATCATTGACCACCGTCCTTGTTAAAAATTTTCTTTCCAAGTACATATGGAAGATCTGCACAGTAATAGCACATTTTAGAAGAAGACACAGTAAGTAAAGCCAAGTGCTCATGGTGCCTCTTTTCCCATCTCTCAGAGGCTGGCCCAGAGGAGATGCTAACAAAGGGGCAGATATACAAATGGTTCCTCCCTTTCCAGGAGGACCCTCTATATTTTAGCAAGTCATCTCCCATGAGTTGCCACTGTCCTATTGTCTCCTCCCTTTCCCAGGCTTTGACTGCTGTCATGATACCTTATCTAGGTAGCCAGTCAGGATGGCTGGTGGCAGCAGCTGCCACCACTCCTGGCTTCTCTCTGCATTCTCGCCTTCCACTTTCCCTCCAGAGGTACCAGCTCGAACCTTCCCAAAACTCAGAGCACTCAAGCCCTCAAAGCAATGACCCCTTTGCTCTCCCTCTGCACTGTGCTTCAGTGGCCAATTGTTCTAATAGTTTTTCAAAGATTTCATTCATCTTCTGCCATAATTCAAGTCTTTGTTCCATGCTGTGGTGCAGAGGGAAAAAAGCAGAGTGAGGACAATGAAAAATCAGACACCGAGGGGCAGATGACTCCTTCCCTTTGACCGTGCACACAAGGAAAATGAAAGCTACCTGGGTTTTTGTTTGTCAACACCAATCTGGTCCAGGTGAGATAATAACCACAAATGCACAGGGCTGGGGTGCAGAGAATGGCAAGGGAGCACGCTATTGTGGCTGGCTGAATGGTCCGGCTGCTGGCACAGCAAAGCCTTTTGTCCACTGATTTATTTTTTTTCATGGCAGATTACTTTATTGGTTACCTTTTGTATTTCCCATCTTTCTTCCCGAGCATCTTATGCCATTTGGAGGATATTTCCAGAAGTTTATGGGTAGTCAGGAAAGTGTAATTCAAAGCATGGGCTTTGCTGATCTGAACTCCCATTTCTACAGGGGACATTAACTCTGCACCGGAGCCTGACTGCATCGGTTCAATTCACCCTGGCAAATTTGTAACTCTTTGCCTGGTACTTTTGATGAGCCATTTTCAGGCACTGATTAACTGTTGGGTTCATCTGTCTGCCAGGTGGTCTCTGTGCTGCAGGGTCAGCCAGTAGAGCCCCAGCTAATCCTTTCTTGTCTTTGATGGGATGATTTTTTAATAAGAATCACAGATGGCAAATAAAAGTTTCAAAAAACCAAATTAATATTTGTTTATGCTAAAATTGTGTGTCCTTTTTGTTTGCAACATATCTGTGCATCAGGGAGATTATGATTTGAACTTCTCTGACCAGTTGTAGCCCTGAGCACAGGAAATAAACCAGGAAGATTTGGAGACAGGCCACACAAGCAGGTTCAAGGCAAGGAGACACCTAAGAACCAGAACATATTCACAGCTGAGGCTTTGATTCTCCAATCCTCCTGGTGTTTACAAGGAGAGGGAGAGAGGGATTGTTTAACTTTTGAAACTCCAAAATGGCCTTAGTGTCCACACAGGTTTTAGAGTGCTCGCAACATAGCAGGAGCCAGGGATTAAGCTCTAAATCCATGTTTTGTCCCTGAAAAGCTGTCCTGATCACTAATAAAGTGAACTCCTTGCTCTCAAGACATATATCTCTACATCATTAAAACGTGCTGCTATTGTTGGGCATGACTGGCAGTCAGCAGCCAGGAGCAAAACTGTAGAAGCCCTTTAGCCTGAGCTTGAAATGCTCCTGCTGAGCAGAGCAAGGGCAAAAAGAGGGTTGGAATAGCTGGGGATGCTATGGGGACAGAGGTGCCTCATCAGAACTGTGACAGCATCATTAGCAACCTGAGCCAGAATAGCAGGGAAGCTGGGGTCAGGGCAGGAGGCTGGCACTGCAGAGGGAGAATCTCCACAAACTACCTCAGTCCCAACGTAGGTCTTGTCTGTCCCCCATCTATTTAAGCCTCATTTACCTCAAATGCTGCAAGCAGCGGGAAGAGCTGCAGTGTGACATTCAATCTGCTCCTGCAAAATGCAGCACTTTGCAAAACAGGCTCTGCTCTTCTGTAGCTCCTTCCAGGAGGTGAGAAGCCCTCAACAGGTTGCATTCAACAGGTTGCATTCAGATTCTGCAGCCTGAATACCAAGGGGAGAGATGACCACTCCTACAGTCAACTCCTGTTACTGAAATTTTGGCTGGGAAGCCACTTCGCACAACCAGTGTGAATACCACAACCTAGGCAAGACTATGAGAGAGCTGCAGCCCTTTCAGGCACTGGAAAAGCAAGAAGACCAAGCCTGTATGCTACATGAGAAGTCCTAGCATGTTCTGAGGTTTTCCAGGCTGATGTGAACCTATTTTTTGAAATACTGTCCCAGAAACCATCCTCTGATGTGCTGCTGCAGAAGTACTGCACATACCACTGGCTGTGAGGAGATCCTGGCACATGGACACAGGAACCTGGGGGCTCTGCTTGGAGGAAACATTGCCAAAGGCACTCCAAAAAACCCTGGGTCAGGCACTGAGCAGCAGGCACATAGCTGAATAGCACTGGACTGGTATCGCATTAACACTGCCTCTTTGGGCACTGGCCACGCGTACACCGTGCTGCAGCTCCCCTGCACTCAGCTTTTGCTCAGGAGCTGCTGTACTTGGAGACACAGGCAGAAGGAAACACACTGCACCTTTGTTCACCATGGCCAGCACAGCTTGTCCCAGCCAGATCACTGACTATGCAGACCCCTTGGATCCCTCAGAGCTGTGACCAAGATGCTTAAGATGGGACAAAGTTCAAGTGTATAATTGTGTGAGGCAGGCAGAGGATGGACAGGGATCAAGGGTTCACCTTCTCTTCTAATGCAAGCACACAAGGAGACATCAAATGGAAGGGGAAAATCACAGTCCCAAAACTTAAGTGAAGTGTTTCTTTATACCACAATTAAACCAGGAAACTCCTTTCTGCAGAATGTTGTAGACACAGTTGATATGAGTTCAAGGAGCAGCTGGACCAACTCACAGAACAGCAATCCATCAAGAGTGATTAGAATATTTTCAGTTGGAAGGAACCTACAAAGATCATCTGGTCCAACTGCCTGACCACTTCAGAGCTGACCAAAAGTTAAAGCAAATTAAGGTTGTTGTCCAAATGCCTCTTAAACACTGAAAGGCTTGGGGCATCAACCACCTCTCTAAGAAGCCTGTTCGAGTGTTTGACCACCCTCTCAGTAAAGAAATACTTCCTCATGTCCAGTTTAAACTTCCCCTGGTGCAGCTTTGAACCATTCATGTCCTGTCACTGGGTACCAGACAGAAGAGATCAGCACCTCCCTCTCCACTTCATCTCCTCAGGAAGCTGTGGAGAAAATGAGGTCACCTCTCAGCCTTCTTAACATAGAATCATAGAATGTTGTGAGTTGGAAGGGACCCACAAGGATCACTGAGTCCAACTCTTGCCCTAGCATAGGACAATCCCAAGATTCAGACCATGTGGTTTAGTAGTGGACAGGTACAGTTGGACTTGATGATCTCAAAGGTCTTTTCCAAGCAAACAGTTCTATGATTCTATGTGTCTGAGGGCCTTGTCCAAATGCTTCTTGAGTATTGTCAGGCTTGGTGCCATGACCACCTCCCTGGGCAGCCTGTTCAAGGGCTCCACCACCCTCTGGGTGAAGAACCTTTTCCTAATGGCCAACCTGAACTTGCCCTGGCACATCTTCCTGCCATTTCCCCCGGTCCTATCATTGGTCACCAGAGAGAAGAGATCAGGACCTGCCCCTCCTCTTCCCTTTGTGAGGAAGTTACAGACTGTGGTGAGATCTCTTCTCAGTCTTCTCTTCTCCAGGCTGAACAAACCAAGCGACTTCAGCCTCTCCTCGTACGGCATCCCTGCTAAGCCTTGCACAATTTAGTGGCCTCTTCTAGACACTCTCCAGTAGCTTTCAATCCTTTTTATACTGTGGCACCCCAAACTGCCAGTACTCGAGGTGAGGCCGTACCACTGCAGAGCAGTGCAGGACAATCACGTCCCTTGACTGGCTCACAATGCAGTGCTTGATGCACCCCAGGACATGGTTGGCTCTCTTGGCAGCCAGGATAACATAACATAATTAAACATAAGGATATGGCTTCTTCAGGCAAGTCCCTGAGCCACAGGTTGCTGGAGGCTGGGAGAGTGAAGCTCTGCAAGATGCATGGGAGTGGAAGTGCTGTTTGACTGCTGTCAGGAATTGTACACTGTTTAGACAAGGCTTTGGGCTCTCCCAGTACAGCAGCTCTTCTGTACCTGCAGACTGTGAGCACAGCAAACACTTGTGCTAATGTTGGGTTAATTTTAGGAATACCTGCCTTTTCTCCTGCACATAACTGGGCAATATTTTTTTTCAGCAAATGACTTATTTGCTTTAAATAAATACAATTTCTAGGCATTCAAAGTGATGCAAAAATTCAGGTCAATTCCCTGAATAGCTTCTTCCACCAAAAAAAAAAAATAAATCAACAAACGCTCTGAAGGGTTGAGCAAATCACATGTAGAAGGGTTGGAGTCCTTCAGAAACACTTTTTTAGCTTTTTCCAAAATGCTTCTATTTCAGGCACTTCCCAGATACACCAGGCATAGACTCCATCTGAGCCCAAGAAGCACAGACCCAATTTGCTGCTCTCCCCTGGGATTACATCCCCCCAGAGCTCCCTCCCCATCACCATGTTCCATCCTGCCACAGGAACCTGCTCTCCCCCTGCCAGGGCTGGTGCAATCCTCAGGAGCTGCTTTGAGCATCCATTGGGCTGGAGCAGGACCCTGACCAAGCACAAGATGGTTCCAGCTCTGCCACAGCCCCTGCACTGCCTGCAGTCCTCTCCTCCAGAGGCCACAAAGACCCCTTAGCTTGAGCCACGTCCTAAACAGTCTCCACATGGTGCCTCTGCTTCCTGCAGCAATTGTGGGGCTCAACAAGCTGGCCCACCTGGGTTTCACCTCATTATCTCCCTCCCTCCCCAAAACATCAGTTGCAGCTGAGCTGAAACAGCTTCTTTTACCACGTGCCTTGAAGAAAATGAAATTTTCTATGTAAGAGTTAAAGCACCAAGGGATTATTTTAGCTTTGGACAAAAGTTCCCCCAAATGGCCACCCTATTCCAGGCAAAGGAAAAAATACAGCACTTCAGGGGGGTACAAGTTACACCAAAGAGGGTTTGGATAAACTGAAACCCAGATCCTGGTAACAGCAATGCACCAGGTTCTCCTTTCACACTATGGTCTGGCCAAACAACTTCACTCGCAGATCCTTGGGTGTCCCCTTGGAAAATATTTAGGGGGCTACAGAATCAAAGACCCCTGACCAAAGCGTTGGCTGGATCCAGATGCCAAATGTTGAGTTTTGCCTTTTATGATGTGCCTTTGGTTTCAGGCTGATTTTCACTGTGAAAGGAAGCCAGCACTATACAGCTTTCACTGATTTTACACAGCATCTCTAAACTGGCGATCTCTCTTCAGAAGCCCAGGGCTTTCCAGCTGGAAATGTCTCCAGTTCAGACTAACTTATATCCAGAGGGGCTAACATCATCCTGGTTTGATTTTCAGAGAAGCCACAAGCATTCATAATCAGATCTCCAAATAAGCGTGTAGATATCTAGCTCTGCGTGAATATCTTGGCTTACAGAGTATTTTGACTAATGTAGTACATGTTGACCCAAATTTTGGGAACAGAGAAGCTCATTGATTCAGATTGGGTAAAACACAACACACTTGTGGGGGACGCATTTGAAACTAATTAAAGATTGCTCCCATTAGACCTGCTGCTGTCCCTCTTCATAACCCCCCAGCACACTGTTCTCCTTGCTGGGCCAGCAGAGTATCTCCACTCACAGGGAAAGGATGTCTTCTCTCCAGGGCTGAGTTTTGGGGAACAAAGCAGCATTAGCACATCCTGATTGTGTTTAACTCCTGTAATTTTGTAGAGTGCTTAATGAAACCTTAGTTTTTCTAAAAGTATTTTCTTCAACTGAATTTCACTCCATTTTCTTCAGGCAATAAATGAATTTTGTTTACAAAGTACTTCAACAAGACTTAAAATTTCATTTATGGAAAATGGGCCTCAGACTTCTGAGGCATTTGAAACCATGCTGAAATACGGCAATTTCAAGCACTTACCTGTCTCCTTCCCGCAAGTCTCCAAATCAAAGGTTACCATGACAACAAAGCCCATTCTTGGTCCAGCAGAATGAATTGTTTTTACATGACGTCATTATTAGCCAGGACCCACAAAATTACACAAATGAGATGCCCAGACAGCAGGACTGCAAAAAGCCCAAACAAGCAGCATAACAATTACACTCTAAACTTCACAATGGAAGGAAAATGTCACCCAACTCCCCAGCAATAATTCTTTAAAAAACATTCCAAAGAGCCTGACCTCCTCCCACTACCTCTGCAGGGCTACAGAAGTAGACCAGCTCTGCCCTGTTACAAGTTGAACTTGATTTCCACCCTGGAAGGCAGCACAGTTGCCTGCACATCCCAGCAGACATCCACTAGTGTTCCCAGTGGGGATGCTGACCCCCAGCATGCTCCCAGGAAGTTGGTTTGCATTATGCTGCCTATGTGGAAACCCAAAGAGGGAGAGGAGTTGCTGCATTGGGTGAAATGCAGCTTCTCACCCCCTCAAGCTCCCCACAGCCATCACATGATGCATCCAGGGCTCCTTTCCCCCAGCACCTGGAGCATCCCTACCCCCAGGTAAGGGATTCTGCATATCTCTGCTCCTTACCCAGGACATCACAACACCACCATATGATGACAGACTCCCACCTCAGAGCTTCTCCTGTCCAGGACCACCTGCAGATCAACCTCCACATCTCCTCTAGGCCAGGCCCCTCACAAACCAGTTGCTTCAAGATGCTTCCCTTTATAACCATGGTCAGGTGAACCCAATCCTCTCCTCCCAATGAGGATGTGAGTGAGGTCCTCTGATCCTAGTTTATTGAGGGATCACACTTGAAAAAGAGTGTGTTCTGGCAGCATCTGTTCTCCAGAGGAGGGGAAGGGAGTCATCAGCAATGAGTTACTATAGATGGTCATTCAGGCATAATAAATCCTCCTTATCAACGCTGTCTCGCTACCCCTCATAATTTAAGCTGGGTGTAATAAGGCGCTGCGAAGGCAAAGGCTAGCTTTACAATCAAACTGGGGATTTCAGTCTGGCACAGATATTTAAAGATCTGCAATAGCAGAGAGAAATTGTTAGAGGAGCCTAAACAGCTTTCCTTGAATGCTGGGAGATGGGCTGATGAGTTATGGTCATTTCCAGCACAAGTCTGGGCTGATGTATAGCTGAGCTAGGGTCAGACCAGAGACTTACTGCTCCCAGGCTTCTTAACAAGTGTAAAACCTCCATGTGCTGAAAAAATTGTGCATTGACTTTAGAGAAGGTTTCTGTCTGTATTATACACACTTTTCTCTCTCTCTCTGTTTTTTTTTTTTTTGATACAGATCACTGCATGCTTTTCTTTCTTTCTCTGAATAAACTCAGCAATACTATTTTGTCTCTGCTTCTCCCCTGTTCTTCACAAAAGTCCAAGAAGTACCTTCCTCTTATAAGCAACTTGCCACTCCGCATAGGAGCTAGGAGCCCTTGCTTTCTGATTGCCTCATTAATGAAGTTAGCCCAGACCAGTCCTCCCCAGGTCTAAGCCTGAAGGAGAGTTTTTAGGCCTGAAAGCTTGGCTTCTTCTCCCCAGCTGTGCTATCTGTGTAATAAAAAAATATTGCTTTTTCCTTCCAGCCTTGCCTCACTTATGTCGTTAGACTATCAGGGCCGCAACATCACCTCTGCTGAAACCACTGCTGTCAATTCCTAGATTGCTATTTATCAGGGATCCCAAAGTGCTTTTATCAAATGCCTAACGCTCAGCTAGCTCCTACACCTCTCCTGTTCTGAAGAAAATCACCCGGTGCTGTTTTTCAGAGACTTTTTCTCTCTGCTAGCCAAAAGGATGGCCAGGGGGATGGGGGTGGCACAGTGCTGTTCAGCCCAGGGTTCCTGCTGTCCCCTGGCTGGCTGACTCCCCTGTCCCCCACCATGGCTGTGTCTTCCACACCCCCCACTGCAAAACACCCATTGTAGCCCCGGGGTGTGGTGTAGGGAGAGACGTGAATCCCACCTGTGGTACTCCTCCCCTGGAGCAGGGACCATGTTAGTATGCGGTGTAGACACCTGCTTTGTTGGTAACACTGTAGGGCTGTCCAAGAATGAGACCCAAGAAGCCCTGCAGTTCCCACACTGGAGGTGTTTGCCCTGCCCAGGGGTCAGAGGAGGGCTGGAGCAGGCTCCTTTTCCTGCTTCAGCTGACCAGGGGGCTCAGGAAGGCATTCCCTGCTGCTGTGGGTGAAGGAGCCACCGCTCCAGGCACACTGCCCGGTCCCCTGCACAGGCCATCCCTTGCTTCCTGCTTAGAGATGGAGGAGAAGAGAACATATTATCCCAGTATGGCTCAAAAAAATGATCAGAGAGCTGGAACACTTCTCCTATGAGGAAAGGCTGAGAGAACCGGGGTTGTTCAGCTTGAAGAAGAGAAGGCTCCGGGAAGACCTTATTGTGGCCTTTCAATACTCAAAGAAGGCTTCTGAGAAAGATGGAGACAGGCTTTTTAGCAGGGCCTGTAACCATAGGATGAAGGATAATGCTTTTAAACTAGAAGAGGAGAGATTTAGACTAGATGTAAGGAAGAAATTTTCTACACTGAGGGTGGTAAAACAGTGGCCCAGGTTGCCCAGAGAGGTAGTAGAAGCCCCATCCCTGGAAAAATTCAAGGTCAGGTTGGACCGGGCTCTGAGCAACATCATCTAGTTGAAGATGTCCCTGCTCACTGCAGGGGGGTTGGACCAGATGATTTTTAAAGGTCCCTTCCAGCCCAAACCATTCTATGATTCTATGAAGGACATTGAAGGAGCTGAGCGTGTCCATGCTGGGAAGCAACCCCCCTTGCTGCTCTGGCTGCTGTTAACACATCACCCGTCCACTGAGCATGAAAAGGGAAGGTAGTGGGGGCAGGAGGAAAATCACAGCCACTTTTTCCCACCTCTGATTGCAGTGAGCTTGTGCTTGTGGTGGTGAGGCCTGGGATCCCCCGCGAGGTCCCTGGAGCCCACAGCTTGCCAACGTGTGAAAGTGTAAGGAGAATGAATCCAAACAAGCCACAGATCTGCCAAGTGAGGGTGTTC
>NW_010325404.1:73503-77085 GCF_000700745.2 Antrostomus carolinensis | reverse complement strand
TGACAAGCTGCTGATGTCAGGAGGAACTGCACTTTGCAGAAGAAAGCAGGGTTTGCTTACAAAGAAGCCAGGATGGTGATGGCCCTGGGAAGAGCCCCATGAATGGGAGTTGTGCAGTGTTGGACCTACTTGTCTTAAAGCATGTAAGAACCAGAGAAGAGAGTTCCTTCTGCAGAGGGAACCCTACTTTAATGCTAGGGTTTCTGATCATGCCACCCAAATGCATGAAGGCTAGCTTAGGGCTGGCTTTGGGGCACTCACCCCACCTCATGAGGAGGTGGTTTGCAGAAGACATTTCTGAACAGCCACCATTCAAAGGCAGATGACCGCTGCACCCCAGAGGACCCTTTCCTACATAGGGCTGTGGTGCTGAGCTGTCCCCCCAGACACATTACAGCCTGGCATAGGGGACACATTTATCTGCTCCTCAACATCTGGCACCTCAGGAGCCACACATCAATGGTTCCTCCCACGAGCACTGCTGTAGTATGAGAACCTTAAATAAAACCTAGCTATTGCATTCCTCAGACACCTGTCAGCCTGAGCACTAAGTGCTGGGGTAATAAATACTTGCTCAGCTGTGCTTCTTCTCCACCAATTCTCCTGGCTCTGCCTGTTTTCATTAGTATTTCTTTTCTGTGGACACTGCAATTACACTCTGTTCCTCTTCAGGGCCCTTGTTCCAGGTTCAAATAGAGAAGTGATAATGCAGGGAAGCTTTTCACATTGCTGTTTATTTTTGTCTTCTGAGTCAGGAAGATCTTTTCAGTTTGGGACCAACCCTGTGCAGTTTTGATTGAGGAAGGACTCAGGCAGGGGGGTGGCGGGTAAAGGAGTGAAAACTTCAAGTTCCAGCTTTTATAGATTAAACCAGTGGTAGGCTCCTTCCTTGACTGATCTTGCTGAGGTCACAAGCTATGTTCCTTCCTCACGAAGACATAAGTATGCAGCCTGTACTGCTAAGACCCGTGGTAGCTATCCATCTGCCACAGCAGCTGTGAGCCCCGGCACTCCCAAACCTCTTCTGTCATCCGAATCTCTGAGCAAGAAGGATTCAGCTGAATGCAGCAAATTCAAATGTGTAACTTTTTTATTCAAGGTTGCAATATGTTTGGAGATATTGTCCTGCCTGCAAGTCCCTGGTGCAGCATCCAGATGGTGCTCAGGGAATCTGGGGAAGGGGGAGGGTGTTTCATTCTTTCTTCAGGCGTGGAAAACAACTGAGATGTCACTGGAGTTATTTGCTTCTCCTGCTATTTCCTAGTGGTAATTGAGGGGGGTGGGGGCGGAAGTCCTCATTGAATATGTGGGATTTGGGTAAATCATCAACATTTGTAACTAAAAAGTAGCCTAAAATGAAGAAAAAAATGACAGGGGAACACAGGATGTTTCCAGCTTAGTGCAGTAGGAAGAACTTCAGCATTTCCTGTGGGTGATTTTTTCTTTTGCATTTGAAGAGATTTACTTCATTTCAGATCTTCCTACCCAGTGAGAAAAATCCTTCTTTCTATTAGTTGATAAATATAGCTTCTTGTGCATCCAAGAAGATGCAACGAAGTGTCCAAATGAAGCCCCTACACCTTGAACTTCCTTGCCAGCAGACCACACAGTCACCTGGATACTTCACCCTGTCCAGGTGATGTGCCACGGTCAGCTATGTGCTATTAAATCTCCAAAAACACTGTAGCCACAATCAAAACTCCCTGCAGTAAAGGTTTCTGGACCATGGTAAATCCCAAGTCATGCCTGGAAGCTGTTTGGGTGGACCAAAGGGACAGTGGAGATCATTCTAACAGCTGAACAGCACAGCAAGGTGGGTTAAACTGCCCACAACCTTTCCTGGGCACACATGCGATTTACAAATGGCCAAAAACATTTGGGCTAAGGGCCTCCATATCCTTCTCCCCCCCAGGGTCTCTTTAAGGCATGATTCAGCTGGAGAAGTGTATGTGGTGGGTTGGATAAACCAGTGTCTTGGCCAAGGCCTCCTCTGGTTGCCCCTAGAGCAGCAGAAGGCTCGATTCATGTTGTACATAGAGAAATGCCAAATAGTTCTACTGGAAAAGCAAAGTCTAACCATGGGCCACATGCTGCAGGGAAAGCGCACACCTCAAGGTCTCCTTCTCGCCCCCCCATCACACCACCACCATCCTGTCTTTGAGTTCATTCCCAAACTCTCCCGTTAATCTGCTTTGAACATTCCTTTTGCCCTCCACTCCCCTGCTGTTGGAAGGGAAAGCATTTTAAATACAACACGATGGGAACCATAGAATATTTTCAAGCTCTTTTATTTTCCCCTGGAATATTTATTTTTTTCATGGGTAGCTTGTCTGCTCATCACTGGGACAAATTGCCCAGATGTGCACGTAGCCTGAAGCCCAGAGGATTGGCTCCTCATCCCTTTGTTAACATGTGAACATCATTTGGCTTTGAGAAACGCACCATGGAAAAAACAATGACACCGATTTTTTTTTAAAATATGAATTTTTATTTGTTTTGATTGGAGTTCGAGAGAGTGGGTAGAGTGGAAAAGCGGAGTGGTTTAATTCAGTCAAGAGGTCTAGTCCCGCCTTGTGTGTTAGATCAGGAGGTTAGTAGGTGGTCAGAAGAGTCCACTCAGCTTGCTGATCTTATTCAGGTAGCTCTTTTTTCTGATGTTTTCTAATCTCTCTTCAGAACTTCACTGTAATTTTTTGAGACTTTTTTTTTCTGTTGCTTTAACTTATTGAAAAAGCTAAAAGCTGAAAAAAATTGCAGGACTCAAAATCCTGCCAATTAGAATGGACAAACTTTTTTTCTGGCAAAGGTTGAAAAATACGATTCAAAAATACAAACAGGCATTGAACATTGCACCAAAAAGCATTTGAAACACAAATCTCAGAAAGAGAAAGGAAGAAAGAGAGAGAGAGAAATAGAGAGAAGAAAGGTCACAGTTTCCATGAGAAATCTTTAAGAAAGTGGTTACCAGCTAGTCAATAGAGAAAATAAAGTCAACAAAAAATTAAAAAAAAAAAAAATCAAATAACTTTTTCCTAGTTGTGAATTATTTACAGCTGTAATAACAGGATTGTCATGCATTAAAATGCTGCCAGCTAGATTCTTTCTCATAGTGGAGTAAAGAGAGTCTCACAAGATGGAAAACAAAGCAGAAGACATACTGGGGCACAGGCTCAACCTGAGGCAGTGAAAATGAGCGTATTCTCTGGCAATTTGTTGCGGTGTGCTCTTATGATGGGCTGCCCTAGTGTGATGCTAATGCAACTTTCGTTACCCTGGGCACCAGGGCTGCAGCTAAAGAAGCAGCAGATGGCCTCACCTTCAGATGGGACATTCACCTATGGCTATCCCCAAGTCAGCTGACAATGAAATTCTAATTGATGAAGGGATACTTGTGGCCACCTGACTAGACTTGGTGGGCTGAGAAACTCTCTTGTGACAACTGAGAGGTGCTTTTCAACTCTAAATACAGCCTGGAAAAGACAATGACTCAGGTTTCCCAACTCTGCCCCTACTTTTTTGTGGTTGCGAAAATCAAATCGTTCAATGTATGAGTGCTGTTCTGCTTGCTGGGTGCCCTGAAAA
>NW_010325404.1:66240-73476 GCF_000700745.2 Antrostomus carolinensis | reverse complement strand
GCTGCTAGCAGTTTAATATGAGCCAATGGACTTACCAAGTTGACAGGGCCTTCAAGCAGCAGTGAAGAGCCAAGAGCTTTCAAAGACTGTGGGAAGCATCTTGGCTCATGTAGCAAACCTGGGACCAGGCTTCGCTCTCTAGGCAGGAGGGATTGTTAAAGCTGTGTACAGAAGAGTTCTGCAGTGGTGGGGACTGGGACAGTGGGGAATAGGAAAGACTAACTAGAACATCATATTTTGTCCTAGAGCTTCATTGTCCATAGAGCTTTCAGTCCTAGCTGCCCACTCATAGGACCTCAGCCCAACCCTCCCCTGCCTCCTGCAGCGTGGAGCTCCCAAAAGCCACACTACTTTTGCCCTTGTGCAGTTTCAGAGGAGGGAAGAGGCCAGCTGCCAGCGCTAAAATGTCCCTCTGACATTTTCAGGAGGACTGCAACTGCAGGTTTGGACTGCACTGTGCGTGTCCCCCGTGGTACAAGCTACAAAACAAGAGCGTAGACTGAACAGATCATTTTTATCACCCTCAAAGACTTCTAATTCCTGCCTGGGAGACTCTCATCAAGCCAGGGAGGCTTTGGGCCTTGTCAGAGGAAAGGAAATACTGGAGTATTGAGGTTCAGAGCGAAATGAGGTGCCCACACAGTGCACAACTGAGGATTAGACTATCAATGGCCACATAAAGACCTATTCCTATACAGGACCAATTATAAAAATGGAGCCCTTAGAGACTACCGCAGCAAGCAGTATACCCCAGTAATTGACACTAGGTTAGCTCTGGCCTGGCATGCCCTTAGAAGAAGCCCCCATCAGCAACCTCATGTTAGCTGGGAAGGAAGCATCCCAGTTTGAGCTGCTGACAGATTTTAGAAAAAAAGGAACATTATCTTCTCTGTGATGTCTGCTGGCAGGAAATGTTAAACCACTTATTTATAACTATCTTCCCAAAATGCTTCCCTGCTTGGAAGCTAAACTACAAATCCTGTTTGGTTTGTTGCCTTTAACCAAAGGATGCCGGTATTTCTGCTTCCAGCTGGCAAAAAGACTCAGAGCCACTGCCAGGCTTTGGTGGGAATAGACTTGGCTTTCAAGGCGTGCTAACACGGATGCAGGAAGGCAGCCTTTTATCAGGCAGAGAGCAAAGTTTTGGAGTCAAGAAGAGCAAAGATGAGCCAGGAGATGGGTGTCACTGGCAAGCCAGATTGGTGGGTTGTGTCCTAGGGAGTGACAAGAGTCTCAGTGTCGCAGGGAGGGAAGGACTGGGGGAAGAGACAGGCAGGAGATTCTGACAGTTCAGCGCAGGAAGGCAGGAGGCTCAGATGCTGCCCTGATGCTGTGCCCAGCACCGCAAAGCTCCAGCCCCAGGACCATGATCATCACCCTGCCACACCGAGCCTGTGTGGCCCTGGGTGGGCAGCAAAGGCAGCACCTATGGGTGCTTGGGCTGCTGAGGAGCTGACAGCAAGACCTGACAGTTTATGGAGAGCTCTATGAAGCAGGCACCAACAA
The DNA here is from genome assembly GCF_000700745.2 of Antrostomus carolinensis. Taxonomy (NCBI): domain Eukaryota; kingdom Metazoa; phylum Chordata; class Aves; order Caprimulgiformes; family Caprimulgidae; genus Antrostomus; species Antrostomus carolinensis. The sequence goes on along the minus strand of NW_010325404.1, from coordinate 71,970 downwards.
ACACAGGAACAAGTAGTGAGGTGATGTGCGGTAGGATGTGGCCCTCGGGGTAGAGGGGATTTTGGGGAATGCTCAGACTAGCAGAGGAGACCAGCTCTTCACCAGGGCTATCTCAAGTCAGCTAAGTCACTGGATCCTGTATTTAAACTTTCCTTTGATATAATTCTGTTAGTAAACACAATATACTCTTTGTTACCATTTTATTGTGTTTGTTTTGCTTTTTATAGGGTTTCTGTTCCATACACTTAGGCCTGAGTATTATAGTGACATGAATGTTGTACGAGATACACTTCATCTAGGTTGTTTAAGAAGATGACACCCAAATAGTTTCCAAAACAAACAGCCTCACAGCCAGTTAGCACAGCACTTCCCGCTGGAGAGCCAGGGAGCACAAGGGCAGCAGCAATGATACTCACTGCTAGAGGGGATGGTGCTGGTGTGGAAGGAGCACGGGGACCTTGGTGGCCAGGGGTACAGGGCTGTGGTGGGGCAGTGCAGGGGCAGTCAGGCTGTTGGAGTGGGGTGGCTGCAGCAGCAGAAGGCAGCCAGTGCCAGGAGGAACCAGGTGCCACAGGGCCAAAGGCAGCTGGGACGTTCCCCCTGCCCAGCAGAAGAGCTCCCGGGCTGTCCCCTCCTCGACACCCAGTGGGGAGCCATCGGGGATGAAAGGCACTGTGGAAATGTCATGGGCAGTTTGGGGTGGGGATGGGGGAGGATGGGGAGAGAGCTAGTTTCAGTAGCATCAGCTTGGAGGGGGTTGCCACCCCTTGCCCAATGCTGCCTGCTGGTGTGGATGTGCTCATGGGTGCTGAGCTAAATGTCTCTGAGCTCCTCTTCTCACCGCAGCTGGATGCAGGGGGAGCAACTGTACTGCTGTTGAGCCAGCAAGATTGGTAAGGGACAGGCAGGACAATGCCACCCACACCACAGGACAAAGTGCCCTGGCCTTCCCTGCTCTGTCCTGCCGTCCCCATGGATATTCCAGGTGGGGCAAATCCTGTGCCTTGAGCTCAGCCCAGCTCCTGCACAGGCAGAGGGGAACTGAGCTTGGCACAGTGGCTCAAAGCAATGCTGGAGACATCATCTCAGGGGTGCTGGGGACTGGCTGCATCCACCTGGAACGTGGTGGGGGCAGCTCAGGGGGGCAGCTGGAGGGTCAGAGGGATGCCCAGGAAAGAGGGAGTGCATCCCACCCTGGGAGCGAGGCTGCTGACAGGATCAGTACTGCCCACGGGCTGGGGACAAGAATGTACCAGGCACAGGTTATTCTTCCTTGTAGCAGGACAATGTGTCCACAGGTCTGGGCACCAGGGAGCAGGGACAGATGGCTTGGATGCCACCATCTTATGTTGCTGCTGGAAAGGGGACAACCATTGGTTTGAGTCCTTGACTGTGGTGGCTGGGAAGGGAGAAAAAGCCCCTCTCCAAGGCACAAGAAGGCTTTCCTTGGAAGAGTAGGCAGGTGTTAGAGTTGGGTCTTATCTCAAAGGCTTTATGGGATGGCATCTGGCTCACATAGCTCTCTGGGACAGCAGTTTCAAAAAGCCCCTTCTGCTGTTCTCCCACAGCACTGAAGATGCTCAGCTGCATCTGTTCACCAGGGGCAGGGAGGTACTTAGGGACTGACTGTCCCCTGACAAGCCCCACAGATGTCAGGGTGGCCCCTGGTGTGTCCTACAGGAAACAGCCTGCACATGAGCTGGCCTCAACTGTCATCGCTGCTGCTCTGGTGACCAGAGATGTGTCATGAGCTGGACTGCCTCGGGCTGTGCTCCTCCCCGCGAGTTTGGCTTACCTGAGGTAGGGGCTTCTCTGCCTAAATCCCACCGTTAGCACTGAGATACTACTGAGGGCTGCTGAGTAGCCAAAGGAAGATGAATGGGGAACTGGAAGAGAGGGCTGGGACAGAGAGAAGATGCCAAGAAGGATAAGTGGATGGGGCCAAGAGAAAGTGATAAACCACCCATCTGAACAGGAACTTCATGGCTTCCAGTCCTGATGCTGAATGCACGTGGCCTTGCAGGTACTATCTCTTCCAAAGCATTATAAAGCTCCTGTCTTGACTTCCTGTCAAGATCCTGAGAAAAATTATTTCTCCAGTAGGAACCACCCCACCCTCTAATGTGAATTGCCCCAACAGTGCAGGATGGCAGACCTGTTCTTGTCTGGGGAGGGACATGGAGGAAACCAGCAACCGGGTTTGGTGAAGCCAGAGAGGAAGAAGCCCCGCAGATACCTACAAGATGCTGCCATCCTGTTCCACCCCTGCAATGGCTCCACTGACCACAGCAGTGGTGGGTTTTCCTCCAGCAGGCACTGGGCTACAAGCTGGCCCATGCCACACCGCTCTCAACGGACCAGCTCACCTGTGTCCACAGCCCAGGGAGTACCACCTAGCACAAAGCACCAGCACTGAAGAGCAGCCTGGCTGACTGACTCTGGAGGCTGGCATATCCTTGAGCCCAGGCCATCAGGAGCATCCACCATGCTAGGGCAGTCTATCGCAGAAGAGGAGGAGGGGGCGTGGACCACACCAGCAGCCCCCAGCAGAACGGAGCATGGAATGGCAGTGGCATGCAGACCGTGGGAATGGTGGGAGGTGGAGGAGAGGTGGAAGCACAGGGTGACTTCAACAGATAGGGGACATCAGACTCATGATGTTAGAGGCACAACTTGCTATGATCCTTTTTTTTTTTCTCCTTTCCTCATCAGAGACAAAGTAAAACAAAACTCAAGTATACGGGATTAAATTAAAATCACAGTTTTGTTTACATTATAAAAGAAAGATCTAATATTAATAATAATAATATCAAATGAACAATAATAATTAAACAAAACAGGAAAGAAGAAAGCCCTGGAGAATTCCTGCCTGGATGGTGCTCACTGATGGAAGGTTTGTGGGACCGATTTTATTGTTTGGGGATCATTCCCTTGATAGCTGACTCCCGGTTTACGTATGTGGCCCAGTAGACTAAGTTGAAAATGGCAAAGAGGACTGGAAAGACGATGCGGGACATCTTATCTACCTTGCTGACACTGTTGTACGTCTTCTTACTCTCTGGGAGCTTCTCCTCTATGCGGGGCATCTTGGGGGGTACGTTGGTGGCAGTAGCAGTGGCAGCAGCACTCTTGGAGATGGTGGGCAGGCCGGGGTCCTTAGCAATGTTGAGGGCATATGTGGTGCCAACAATGTTGTAGGTGTTGTTGGTTTTCTTTGCTAATGCCACTGGTTCTTTTTTCTAGGGAAGGTGGAAGAAAAAAAAACATAACAGAGATGATGTGACTGTAGAATTGCATGGAGAACGTTTTGTCCTCTGAGTTTACCTGCTTGCCCGGATGAGAAGATGGAAAAGGGTGCGAGGAACAAGAGACCAAGAAGAAGGCACTGTGGAAGGGAAGGAAGATGTGGTGAGAAGATGGCCAGAAGCCATGATATCTGCCACCTGAAGGCTGCTGGAGCATAAGGACGTGCTGGACTAGGGTGGATCAGCTACTTCGTGTAAGCCTGGCACGCACCACGTAGCACAAACAGGTCCTAGCCTGCTAGCTAGGTCCTGCTGCAAGTCAAATAACTGAAGCCACATAGCTGTGTTTGTAGCCTCTTGCAGCCCCTCGGATCAGAGTAGTGGTATAAAGAGGTGTGTGTGGCTGCACTTGAACAGTAGCTGCCCCAGGCAGGTGACTCCTTCAGTGACAAAGTGCTGCCAGGTCTATGTTGCGTATTGCCAGGTCAGTATAAGTGAATGCAGGCTCAAACTATAGACACTCCTTGTTTTCTCTCCAACTGGGCAGTTATCTGTTGCATGTAAGGTTCAGCCATGGAGAGATGACGCAGGAAGGTAGTCTTTAGAAAAGAATGACACCCTGTGTGGTCATCCTGGGGGAAGAACTTGATTTTCTGCTTTGCTGGCCTGCTTCCTGGTCAGGTGAGAGGAAGAGGCATCACAGAGGATTATAGTTCTAATTTTTTTTTAGCAGAAAGCCAGTGGCTTTAAGAAACTGGGTGACAGCATCGTAATTTTTTTGCACCACATTACAAGGCCATATCATACACTACCTCAGTGCCCAGAATACTTCACAGGAATACATCACAATTTAACATCATGATGTCCAAAATGAATCTGGAACTCTTTAGAGCACCTCATGACCTACCCAAATAAAATACAGAAGAGATGGAAGGCATTGGCACTAGCCCTGGATTTCAGGATTGCTCAACATGGCACTATAGGACAGAGGGAAGCCTTTCATCTTGCCTTCATATCTATGGATTGCTGCAAACCAAGGGAGATAAGTGCACCCCCTCCCATGTGGCTCTAGGGACAGCCATGCTGATCTGGCTGAAGGGAAGAGATCTTGCATAGCAAATGGCCAAAGAGGCACTTGTGTGTCAGACATGATGTACTGAAGGATGATGGAAGATACTGAAGACAGACAGTTCAGATGTTAATGAAGATGAGTGGATGGGAAGATGGAGCTAGGAAATTGATAGGTGTTGCCCCCACTCTGGGGATCTTCCTGTTGCTGTCAGGGACCCGAGACCAGCTGCACCGTAGACCACATTGTATAAAGCAGTCCAGATCTACCAGGAGAAGCTCATTGAATGAAATATATTCATGTGCAGATATCAGACTCCCTACATATCCTAGCACTCATATACTCCATGCAGTGTCCACTGTAATTACATGAAGAGCCAGCATTAGACACAGCAATGACTTATGGTGGGAATCTAATATCTAAACTCAGAACAAGGTGTGACTTTAGATCTCATTTTTCTACTCAAAAGCAACTGAAACCCAAGGGAAGGCTCATCCAGGCATTTCCCAGGGATTCTTGGCAAGTTATTGCATGTACATGAGAGGTAACCACATACAAAGTGACTGTCAGGAGAATGGGAGAGCGTGCAGCCAGCAGGACCTGTTCATCTCCCCGCCCTGCCTGAGAATTGGTAGCAGGCAGCATCGCTGGGTAGCACTGGGAGCTGGAAAAGCCAGATTCACCCAGCTTGCTCTGCAGAAATACTCCAAGGGCGTTAGCTTTCATACTGTACTTCCATTTTAAATGTCCACAATCACCATGGATATTTCTGGTTACCTTAGGAAATGAATTTTCCACAGTGATTTTCAGAGGGACACTAAAAGCAGCCTCCTGTGCAATCTTTAAACCCCTCTCCAATAACATTGTAGCCAGGCCTGCAGCCTCGCAATAATGCCAGCAATTACAGGAATTAACTTGCTGTTAGAAGGAGGTCTAAATGTCTTCAGACTCCAGATCAGCCTAAACCACTGATCAGACCATATTTGTAGTCTTTTATGGGAGAGGGTGTTATGATCTTTAACCACTAACTGAGTGACTGATTTCTGCAATCATTAGAGCCATGTTAACTTGTACCCCCCGCATAGGAGGTGAACTTTTCCTTCTAAAGAGCTGACAAGAAGCAAATAAAGGACTAAAGATGTTTCACCTTCTAAAACATTTAAATACGCTTAAGTATGATTACTTATTAACACAGCCACAGGAGATAATAAAATAATAATCAGTAATGAAATGAAAAACAGATTGTTGTTCACAGAATGTAATTTGAAGTGCTCCGTGGTTACTTTAGTATTAATCAGCCACATTATTTGTTACAGGAATAAGATGAGTACAAGTGACATGACACTTTCAACATGGCTTTTCTGCCCCAGAGCTTGGAAAATGGATCCATCTTGGCTGGCCAAAGTCATCTGAAAA
>NW_010325404.1:65791-66203 GCF_000700745.2 Antrostomus carolinensis | reverse complement strand
GGGAAAGCCCCCAAGCATCAACCTGGGCTTATCTGGACCTCAGAGTAGGCTGTTCTGGTAGTGCAGAGGCTTGGGAGACTACAGCCAGGGCCTTTTTCCAGCTGCCTATGGAGTCTTCTGCCCTGGTCAGAGCTGGGAGCCCAGGGAGCCTTTGTAAAGCACCCAGAGCACACGCTGCCTACACCAAGGCACACGTGTGCTCTGGAGGTGCTCTGCTCCTGAGATGTCAGAAGAAATGGTTCAGCCTAAAGTTTACCTTTATAAATAAGTGTTTCAGATAAGATTTTGACAATCAAAAAAGCAAAATGTGCTGATTGCTGACAGCTGGAAAGTAGCTCCCAGCCTTCCTCCTGCACCTTTATCTGTGAGGAGTTCCGCATCCTACTGAAACAGAAGGAAAGAGCGGAAAACC